>NW_020537257.1:0-38838 GCF_003426905.1 Ctenocephalides felis | reverse complement strand
TGGCAAGTTATAGTAATCGCAAAAAATCGAAAATGAAAATTTTTTATATATCTTTTACGTTTCAGAGGTTTCTGAAACATTTTGGCATACCTTCGAAAAAATGATTTATGTGTGTGTGTGTGTGTATGTGTGTTGTGTGTGTGTATGTGTGTGTGTATGTATGTATGTGTGTGTATGTATGTGCGGATACAAATTTTCGTCGACGATTTCGGGAAACCGGATCAACCGATTTGAATAATTCAAAAAACATTTGATCCGTTTTGATAAGGAAACGTGCTGATTAGTTTTTGGCAAAGGCAGGTCAAGCCGTTCCGAAGATACGGGGCAAAAAGTTCCGAAAACGGTAACTCAGTTTTTAAGAGAACGGAGCGTCCGATTTTAATAATTCAAAAAACATTTTATTTGTATTGACAAGGTGAAGAATCGATACTTTCATGAAGGTAGGTCCAGCGGTTTCGGAGATATAGAGGAAAAAGTAAAAAAATGAGCCATTTGGCGGTCAAAAATGATCATTAGACATATGCACATCAAATTATCAGATATTTTATAGAGATTTTAACAATAAGTATACATTTTGTTAACATTCCTATCGGTTCCGTACCAATGCTTATGCGTTAGACAGCGACGCGGCGCTTACGCGCTTTATATTTTGTCCCTAGGTAGTTAAAGCAGTACGATTGCTTTGAAAAAAAAGTTCAGATCTTCCACAATATGTCAAAATAAAGAAAAAAAATTTTTTTCAAAAAAAAAAATTTTAAAAAAAAAAATTTAAAAAAAAAATTTTTTTTTTCAAAAAAAACTAATTTTTTGTCCAATTTATAGTTTCTCAAAAATCTTATTTTTTTAAAACTAATTTTTTTCAAAAATGTTAATCGTTTTTAAAAAAAAAATAATTTTTGGTACGGGAAGTTCCAGCAATTTGCCTTAAGGCACGATGCCCTAATTGCCTTAAGACAGAATTCCACTTACAGCTAGTTTAATCCATACTTCGTGAGTACTGTTTATAACATTACCAGGAATTTATTATCCAAATTAAGTTCGTGGAAGCAAGTAATTAGCTATCGTTTTGAGCAATTTTTTTTGAGTAAAGCATGTAGATCAATAAATATGTTTAGATTCTAAGAAATTTTAAAAATATTTGTTTTAATTATATCTCATAAATAATTTTATGAGCTCCCTATTTCATATTACATGTCATCATTTTTAAAAATGATTCTGTGTGTCAGTTTCCCACCATGATGTGTTTATTTTCATACATAATAATATCAAAACTGGAATGCAGCATTTTGAAGGATAACTTAGATTAAGCAATATTATATTATGTCCGGAACTTTGCGAATTAATCTGGAATGATGGAGCACAACCATTATAAAAGTTTTCGAACGCCTGTACCGCCTCTCTATATGTAGTACGCCTGGCTTATTTCGTATTCATGCGACTTTGTCCTCTCAACTACGCCGCAAATTTATAATGTAATAATAAATACATGCAACATGTTAATTTTATATGGATTACTTTATCTAGTACATCGAAATAATGCACTTTCCTTGATGATGGTGATAAAAAAATTAAGGGTGTGAGTGCACAAAATTTTTTTTAATAAAAAATAACAACGTAAAACTATTTTACTATTGAATTCTGGCCAATTTTGCGGTAACATACACAAAAGCATAACGTTTCTATGCAACTGCAATCTTATCCTTCTTTCCTCATACGAAAACTGTGAAAATGCTATCTATTTGCTATGCGATTATACAGCTCCTAGATTTGTTTCTAAATTAAGCCTGATCATACAAAAAGCATTTTTACAATTTTAGTACCAACAAAGAAGGATAAGATAGGGTTGCCATAACAACGACGTGTTATTCTTTCATTCCAGAATTAGCAAACATACAATATATTAAAATATTATGAATGCTATAGTTTAGTACGAAAAAACAAATATTCCGTTATTATTAAATGCACAGTGCGACTTTTTTAAAATATGCCTTTCATGAATGCAATATTAATATAACCAGAGCTAATATAGGTTAACCGAGAAATAGCAATATATAAACCAGATTCATTAAGGGCAAGAGCAAGCAATATTCTTGATATTTCGAAAGCTATCATCAAATTCCAGAATATAATCACCAATATACAGGAATATATCAGAATTGGCGCCATGTGGGACGAGATTACCTACTACGGATCTAATAGCATATTTACGAGCCATAGAACAAACATAGAACAGGGCCAAGTAAAAAAAATATTCAAATTGCATTTATTTTTATTCAAGAGTTTAGTTAAGAATGTATTTGTTGCAGTTCTTATTACGATCACTAATTTGTCACTAAGTTATTATAAAAGAAGATATATTTATTTATTATTTATTAAACATTTTCTTGCGCGGACTTTTCTTTTAGAAGTGAACAATAAGTACCAAAACTCTCCGCTACCACCTCTAGCCGGCGTAGACCATCTCGTGTAAAAGCTCAATGCCATGAAGATTGTCACCTTCGGGCCATATAATAAAATGAAAATACGTCAGAACAAAGAAATTTGAATCAAAATCCAGACTTGGTTATGAATAGATAAATTCAGTAATTTGTTATTATTATATATAATATTTCAAACAAAACTTGCGATCTTAAAATACAGTGCACGCAGGAGATTCTACTTTTTCTAAAAATTGTGCAAATACAAATTAAAAACTTACTAGACAAATATAAAAATCAAATGTAAACTTGTTGCACTAAATTTACATGTCATCTGGCGTCATCTAAGTCCAGATATCATATGCAATTTTTTTCATATCCAAATGTTGGTGGTAGCGCTTCTTTGAATTGGAACTTTAACACCTAAGAACATTTACGTTCTTCGTTGCTTATGAATTATCTGACATTGATATTTTCTGATTTTAGCAAAACATTGATCAGCTGTCCGTCTATTTTATCGAAACTGCTCAAGTAATTATAAATTGCATTACCGCGTTTCGGAGTGTATTGGATTTAGTTCACTTGGATGATATAAACGCAAATAACTGACGAATCGTCCGAGAAGTGATCAAGAACTGGTAATTGCTTCTGGAAATCGATTCCACAATTGGATAATAGATTGATGAGAAGCTTTAAGATGTAAAAACAATATTTTAAAACCTTTAAAAGATTTTAGTTAGGTTAATAAAAAGTCCTAATATATATTGAAAAAATACTTCAAATCTTTTTGGTAAATGTATCTGGCACAAAATTCTTTAAGAAAACAATATATACTAATCATTCGTATTATTGCCGACTGTACATTGTATAATATATAGGTGTAAAGTTTTAATATGTGAATCATTACCTTGTAAACTTAAAGCATTTTTTTAAATGCATGGCATTTAACTTTATTTCAACAGCAATATGAATTGATTATATGAGTGATTATATTGATTATATATTGAAATATTACTTCAAATCTTTTTGGTAAATGTATCTGGCACAAAATTCTTTAAGAAAACAATATATACTAATCATTCGTATTATTGCCGACTGTACAATTGTATAATATATAGGTGTAAAGTTTTAATATGTGAATCATTACCTTGTAAACTTAAAGCATTTTTTTAAATGCATGGCATTTAACTTTATTTCAACAGCAATAGTGGATCTACTCCAGATTGTCACAATATTCTAATTTGAGTCTACCACAATTCCAGTTTCATCCTGATAGGATTCCAACCAGATTCAAGTGACTAATGACCCTAACTTCTACCGATCTAACTTCTAACATCTACCGATCTGACTTCTAACTTCTACCGACCCAATACTAACGATATTGTAACCAAACCAGATACTAATTCAATTTTAAACGAATCTCAACTAGATTCTTACTCAATATTGCTAGGGTTCTAACTATTGGGCCGATTCAGCCGCAAAATAGACCAATATTATACCAAGGCTGTATTAATTTCGAGGCTTCATACAAAATGCTACTAAGTACTTTCAAAATACCACATTTTTGCTGTGCGTTCAGGTGTTTTACACTTTAAATACAACTTCACTCATATGTTATCGTGCCATATCTCAAAGATGCAGTTATGATATCATTGTTTTTTGACATTTATGTGTTTTCAAGGTTAGGTTTTCTATCTAAAACGACTGACTGCACAGCAAGCACATGGGACTTTGACAGTTCTTAGTTCTTAGTACCACTTTATATGAAAACTGCTACATAACATATCCTTACCATGACATTGGTTTATTTCATGGCACAATCGGTCCCTAAATTGCTACTCTATTCCTATTTGATTCTGTTTGTATTCTGACTGAATTGTAACTAAATTAAAATTTGATTTTGGTTGGAGCCTGACTATTATATTTTTGTTCTTGATCTAACTAGGTTCTAACTGGATTCCAACAAGTCGCATGCTAGATTCTTATTTGACTCTGAGCAGGTTCTTACTACTAGCTAACTTGCGTCCCACTTGAGTCTAATTTCGTTCTAGTTTGATTCCAACCAGAAGACTGTTTTGGTTCTAGCTAAATTTTGATTTTGGTAGAAAGTCGATAATAGCACATATCGTGTAGTTCATAGCACTTGCCTCAAGACAAAATTCAAATTATATCTTGTTTAATTTGAAAACGAATTACTACTTCATACCTGTATTCAGGTGTTGGGCACCCTTGGGCCACGCAGAGTAAAACGGCACCTTCATCCTGCGCCACCTGGACTGACGACGTGTGTTCTACTATGCTTGGAGAAACTATACCACGATGTTCTAAAATAGAAAAAATAATCAGCACAACATATACAAATCAAATACTCTAATATACAGATTGTCCCAGAACTCAACGTCAAGAGGTGACTAGAGTTTTTTGAAACCAATTTTGAAAACTTTAAACTCATAGTCCAATAAAAAGTCTTAACTTGTCAAAACTTGAGTCAATCGAATAAGTAGAAGAGATTGCGGATCTAAGGTTCAAATAAACAAAGTTAATCACAATGACCGAAAAATGGTTACAGTTTCACCAAAGCTCTTTGTTGCACAATTTTCAAACAGATTTTTTTTCCAGAACCCTGTATCGGCTGACGTTGAGTTATGACACATCCTGTACACACACATAATTTTTTTAATTAAATTTATCATTTTATGTTTTACCATTTTATTTATTACCATTTTAACGACTGCATACGTTTTTCATAATTTTCGACTATATATTATTTAACTGCGCTAATTCCCAAAACATCATTATCCGCAATAAATCTCCCGCTAATTAAACGAACAAATATTTACTGGCACTTAATAATTTCGCACACACATCGAAGATTTAATACCGAACAAACAATATTTTATTACGAATAGCTAAAAACGCATGCACCTGCACACACGTTTTTAATTACAACCGGGTTGTAAAAGTCCGGAAGGGGATGAAAGCCCGGAGTTCATTAGATCCAATTACGGAGGCGACCTTTGAATAAAAGCTCCGCGCCGAGCTTTCGGATTTTGTTTTGCAAATTAGATTTGCCTCAAGATTTCTGACGCGTTAACATATTCTTTTTAAGTTGATGAAGTGGGATCGGTTTTGGCGTCGAGCTCACTCGAAAAACTCATTTCGGGGCATAGTTTGGTAGAAATATTAATGAAGATGAAGAGAAAAATTTAGATTATTCATATTTTTATTATTTTCATCTCTTCACAATTTCATGGTTTATTCTCATAGTTCATTTCTCAGAATACAATTTTGAATTGTTTAGTTCGAAAATAACGTTTTCCCTTTTACTGAAAAATAATCAATACAATTTCCATGTGATGTCTTTCAAATATATTTATAATATCTAAAATTGTACAAATTAATTAACTTATTTTACACATTCCATTTCATGTTTTTGGATTCTAAAAATGTATTTTTTACAAGTACAGACGTCAACTGTAATCAGTAGCTACGTACAAAACACGGAACATATGCACAGAAAACAAAGATTCTGATTAGAATTGCTTAAGCTCGCAGCGAAATCGTTAGTCTATAATATTTTAGTATGTTTTAGTATGCTATATCAGATTATAAAATCTATCGTTATATAAATTTTAACCCTTCCCACTTGCAAATTTCGAAATTCATATGTATTTGGCGCCAGAGCGGAAGCATCCGAGTGGAAAGCGTTAATTACATTTAATATACGAAGAAACTGTCCGACTGTTCTTTACCAAAAACTAATCGACACGATTCCCAACCAATATCTATCAAACAGCTTTTGAATTTTCAAAATCGTTAAAAAATTATGGGCTAAAAGAAACGGCTCGGCCGATTGTGTGGCAAAACTAAGACTCGTTCTTGTCGAGTTTTATCAAATTTTTAGTATCGCTGTAGCCGTTTTTGGGAAAACGTCCAAAAAAAGTCAAATTTTAGTTCACATACACAATTATTTTTTTGCGTCAAACGATTTGGAATGGCATGAAACGACAAAAATTAAGCAAATAGTATTTTCTTGCAAAAATATAAGCGTATCCTTCTGAAACGTGAAAGTAAAATAGTATTTTAAGTTTTAAAACTTTTTCAAATAAATTATGATTTATTAACTTCCCGTAGGGCAAGTTATAGTAATGGGCCAAAAATCAAAAATGATACTTTTTGCATATTTTCACGTTTCAGAGGTTTCTGAACATTTTGGCATACCTTCGAAAAAATGGATATGTGTGTGTGTGTTTTATGTGTCCGCAATTTTTCGTCCACGTTTTCGGGCGCACGGATCAACCGATTTGAATGGTTCCAAAAACATTCGATTATTAATGATAGGGAGATGTGCTGATTAGATTTTGGCTAAGACAGGTCCAGCCGTTAAGGAGATATGGAGCAAAGAGTGCAGAAAATAGAAATCGAGTTTTTGAGATCTCATGTGAATGATCCAAAAAACATTCAATTTGTAATGATCGGGAGAAGTGGTGGTTAGTTTTTGGCAAAGGCAAGTCTAGCCATTTCAAAGATACGGAGCTAAATGTAGAAAAAATGGCAGATTTGAGAGATTGAGCATCAGATTTGAATGATTCAAAAAACTTTCTGCTTGTGTTGACAGAACAACTGCTTTTGAGAAAAAAAAAATTCAATTCTTTTTTTTTATCAAAAATAATTCAGATTTTAATTTTAATTCTGGCTAAAGTTTTAAAGCTCATAAATTTTAAATAAATATTTTTGACATTGTGATTCAGTTTATATAATTCTTATAAATATTCGACAATGTTACAGTATTTATAATAATCTATTTGAAAACACTTAAAATTCCTCGAACATTTCGTTACGGTACGGGAAGTTTCAGCAATTTGTTTTAAGCACGATGCCATTCACCACTAGTTTTATATTTTATTATACCAATAATAAATCTTACCACCTAATTGCACTAATTTAATTACAAAACAAAACGAACCTTAACAAGAAATATATGAAACTGACCCAGTCGGAAGACCCCTGATAAAATTTAATCAAGTTGTTATTAACCTGGACACAAAAGGTGAAAATCAGTAGTTACAGCATGCAGTTTTCTTTATTAAAAACATGGTGGGGTAGTTCTGTAAAATATGTACATAGTTTATGAATCTAAATGCACCGAACACAAGAGAAATAAATTACGACAGAAAAGCATTATTTTTTTACAAGATAAAAATATATAAAAATATATAAAAGCCAGGTCATGCATGTTATGAGTCTTTATTATGCGTGTTTATATGTTGTATTCTTTTATGTACGCGAAACGATGGTTTCTATTCCGTATAAATATTAGTTAAAGTTTATGGAAAAATATAAATATGAATATATCAAGCGATTATTTGATGTATATTTGAAATTTATGGAATAGGTTGGAGTATTTATTATGCTTTGTAGAGATTTTGCAAGAGATAAATGAAACTAGTGGTGCATGGCATTGTGCCTTAAGGCAAATTGCTGGAACTTCCCGTACCGTAACAAAATGTTCGAGGAATATTAAATATTTTCAAATAGATTATTATGAATAAATACTATAACATTGTCTAATATTTATAATATAAACTGAATTGCAAAGTTGAAAATATTTGTTTAAAGTATATTAGAAATTAAGTCAAAATTACAATTAAAATCTGAATTATTTTCGATATACAAAAAAAACTATTTAAAAAAAATAGAAAGTTTGAAAGAAAAAATTGAAACTATTTTTTTCCAAAAGCAATAATTTTGTTAAAACAAGCAGAAAGTTCTTTGAATCATTCAATTCGGACGCTTAGTTCTCTTAAAAACTGCGATTTTTTGCACATTTAGCTCTGTATCTCCGAAATCGCTGGACATGCTTTTGTCAGAAACTAATCAGCACATCTCTATATCAATAGGAATCGAATGTTTTTTGAACCATTTAAATCGGTCGATTCGTGTGCCTAAAAATGTGGACGATACACACACGCATCCATTTTTTCTGAGGTATGCCTAAATGTTCAGAAACCTTCAAAACGTGAAAAAATGTAAAAAATTTTAATTTCGATTTTTGAACGATTACAATGACTTACCCTACGGGAAGTTTACTAGTTGTGCATGGCATCGTGTCTTAAGGCAAATTGCTGTAACTTCTGTACTACAGTACCGTAATGACACATCCGAGGATTGTATTTTATGGTCATAATATATGAGCTAATAACTAATTTGAAGGCTAAATTTACTTATTCGGCGTATATAAGTGTATTTTAGAATTTTATCTAGAATTAATCTCAATCATTTCGGTATTCAAATATATATATATATATATATATATATATATATATATATATATATATATATATATAAATATTTTGAAATAAATTTACATTTTTAGCAAAATGTTCTTTGAATCATTCAAATCGAATGCTTTTTTCTCTCAAAAACTACCATTTTTGCTCATTTATTTCATTATTTTAAAAACGGCCTCGCCTGTCTTTGTCAAAAATAAATCAGCACGTCTTCCTATAAGTAGGAATAAATTATTTTTTGAATATTTTAAATTTCCGTGTGCAAAAAATCGTGTACAAAAAATTGTATCCACACAAAACGCACATACACATAATTTTGTTCCAAACTTTGCCAAAATGTTCAGAAAACTGTAAAACGTGTAGATATGCATTATCATTTTCCATTTTTGGACGATTAATATAACTTACCCTATGGGAAGTTATTGAATAGTTATTACAAATCTGCTATGGAACATTTCAGGCAAAGTCATCAGATCAAGGTTATATACAGTGTTGTTCCTTGTTAAAAATGTGCCCAAGAAATTTATATTTTGCATGGGATTAATAATGTACTTTGCAAAATCTCTTTAAAATTAATAATAAGGCATTGAATCTGCTTGCCCACTGGCTGTGTCATTATACCCTGCCTATGGGGTAAAAAAGACCAGATGACAAATTTTTGACAAAATGAAAAAAAAACTCAATTGTACAATCATGAATTAGATAGGTATTTTGATGTAGTTATTTTGGTTTTTACAGTATAATTGCCAAAAGTCAAATTGGACCTTTGTGCCCCGCCGTAACCGATGTAAAAATGCAATTTTTTTCAGAATTAAGTTCTAACGTTTAATTATCGAAGTATCCGAGAAAACTTTGTGATTTTATTATATTCTTTAACATTTGCGAGGCAGCCGTGTTGTGAAAAGTGCAAAATTAACTTTGAAACTTATGAGCTGAAATACTATGTATAATCTAATTGAATTACATGAATGCACATTTTAACAATGTATGAACTACTTACTTGTTCTTGAACGTCAGTTGGAAGTTTGAAGGATTAAAACTTTGGATTTGTTTACAGAAAGTAAAATAAAAAGAATTTAAATATTTTAATGATCAGGCACACGGCTTGCAAGAACAGGGATTACTTTGCAGAAAGAAGAGAAAGAAATATTTTGCAAAATTAATTGAATTAAATTAACTTTTGGATTCTCAGAACAGTGATTTGTTAATTTTATGTTTCTCGACTTTTGAAGTCATTCTGAATCGTTTGACACCAAAATTAAAGAAAGTTTGTGATTGTCTGTATTAACCCAAAATTTGATCTATAGTTGACGTTATAATAATCTAAATTTGACAAAGTAATAAAACTCAATTGTTAACGATTATGTCCGATATTTATACACTTCTGGAAGTTCAAGCAACTTGCCAAAAGGCAAAATTCCTCTTATTATAATATGTATTTTATTCTGCAATTTTTTTCGGGTCGACAACGATATACAAAATGATCCAAATTATGCAAATGGCAAAAAGTGATAAACAGCCAAAGGATATGCAAACCGCAAACAATATATTTTCAGCACCGCAAAACAATGTTTCACGAAAATTACACGAAGCTTTAATATTTGATATTAAACGTCAGAAATATTATAGCACAATTCCGTTCTCCTCCGACGTATTATGGAGATTTATGGGAAAATCTTGGGTAAGGCAAAATTAATTATTTCGTACAATTTTTTCCTTTCGTTTATGTCAGTACTGAGTAAGCGCCAAGGACTTTTTTTATTAGGATATTCTAATAACTTGTTCATTAACGCACGAGTAAAATATGAGAAATAATAAGATGTATTGTGGGAAATTTAATATCTGTGCAAATTATCATAAAAATATAATAACACAAACACATGACCGTATTTTTTCAGAAGATTTACGAAATCGTGATAGGGAGGAACAAAAATATCTAACTTGACTTTGAGCAATTATATTGTTAAAACCAAACCAATTATATCACAACAAATATCAGATATCAAACAAACAAATAACTGACAAATGTTCAGTAAAACTCCCAGCTAATTCATCATTGTAGAAATGTGTTTTTCATGCTGAAACGGGTCCATTGTCTTATTTTTAATTTTAGAAGGATTTTACAAAATTTAGTTATATTATTCAACAAGAAAACGAAAATCAAATAAATGAAATAAAAGCAAAATATAAATTTCATGAATACATTTTTTATAGAGTTAAAATAACACTGTATATAACCTTGATCAGGTATTTTGCAAGAAATTTTCGTCAGCAGCAGCAAATTTGCTTTCTTAACCAATTTTACATTTTTATTTCCTATTTTTTATTGTTTACACCTTTGCCAGGGTATCGGTCCAGTTAGACCTTTTTACCCCACCCACATGTAAGCTTTTATAGAGATTATATAATAAAAACTGTTGAATTGAACTTAAAATTAACAATACATCTTAAAGAACAATTAAATATCAATTACTTAAAATTTATGTCAAAGTCTCGTAAACTAAACAACAGTGCTCACAACCAAAGAAAATAACAACGAAGAAAATACTTTTTTCATAGATTTTCAAACATGGAAGTTATAATCATTGCTTGATTCAAGGTAAAGGTCAAAAGGCTAATATCTTTTGCCATCTACTTCCAAATATTATTGTTGAAAATTTCCTAACTTTACTTATATTTTCGATATTGGTGGTGGACTTTTTTCACCGCAGGCCTTTAAGGCCGGCACTACCCTAAATCATTAGATAATTGCTAATTATGTACTTATACATATATACTGATTATGGTTAAAAACATTTCACTTATTTAAAAAACATTTGATTGCTGTTGATAAGGAGATGTGCTGATTAGTTTTTGGCTTAGGCAGGTCTAGCCGTTTCGAAGATAGGGGGCAAAAAGTGCCACAAACGGCAACTCAGTTTTTAAGAGAATTTAGTGTCAGATTTCAATAATTCAATAAGCATTTTACTTGTATTGACAAGACGAATAACTGATTAAATTTTCATGGAGGCAGGTCTAGCGGTTTCGGAGATCTAGTGAAAAAAAAAAAAAAAAACCATTTATCGGTTAAAAATGATCATTAGACATATGCACATAAAATTATCAGACATTTTTTAGAGATTTTAACAACAAATATAAGATTTGTTTACATTCCTAGGGGTTCCGTACCAATGTTTATATGTTACACGGCGACGCAGCGCTTACGCGCTTCGATATTTCGTCTCTATGCAATTAAAACAGTACGATTGCTTTGAAAATCAGTTCAAAACTTCCAAAATATTTCAAAATAAAGTATAAATTTTTTTTCCAAAAAGTCTTTTTTCCAAAAAAAATTTTTTTTTTTAAATATTTAGTTTATATTTATTTAAAATATTTATTTGCTTATATTTTACATTAAATCATATTACGGATATTATTTTTATGTAAATTTTATCCTTTGCTCTTTTATTTATTTAAATTTATATTATTATTTATCAATATTACTTGATGTTAATAAATTAGCAGTTGTAATAATTATTGAAATTAAAAAAAAAAAAAAAATATTTAGTTTCTCAAAAATCTATTTTTTCAAGGTAATTTTTTTCAAAAATGTTAATTTTTGGTACGGGAAGCTCTAGCAATTTGCCTTAAGGCACCACTGGTTTGTTTTTTAGACTGTAATTGGCAGTCATATACTTTCTGGTTATTATGGAAAGCCTGATTTTTGTACAAATAATATTGTACGTTGTGATATCAGATTTGTAACAAATCATAAATTTTTCAAATAATTTTGGTTTCCAAATTCAAGTACTTTTAAAGTTTTCAAAACATCACTTAATACCTTTTACAGATTCATCTTCCTTCCTATAAAATTTTTATAAATATCTTTTATACTTCTATGCAGATATCCTTTCATGGATAGAAAATCTATTTATTTCCAGATTTTGCTTCCTATATACGAACAGAAATAACGTAACAAGATTTGTTGAATAGATATCTTATTTTTCCTTGTTGTGTGAAGAAGCGCGCTTCAATGTAATGTGGAGATCTATAGATTTTTCAAGTATACGAAGTTGCTACTTGGTGTATTATAAGAAGAGAAAATACAACCTGAGAGGTAACATGATCTGGGATAGGAGAGAGATGACCAGTCGAAGCTGGGAAAAATAATAATATTATGTCCTTCGTTATTTAGTGATAGCGATGATGTTTACTTTAAAGATATATGTTAGGTACTTTAAAAACATACCTACAACCTAAGTTAAATGTTTTTTTAATTTTATTTTGAACAGTACCAATCTTAGGGTTCTAAGAGCAGTTGTTTTACAATTGTTATAGCCTAGCGACTTTAGAAGGTAATCCAGTGGATGCCCAGTGGTTTTTCATTCTCTTTTTGATAACATTACGAATATTTTTAGATATAAAATCCAAATGTAATACAAAACAAAATTTTTTTTTTAAAAACCCATTTCTTTATTTATTTATTGTCGACGTTTCGGAATGTACCATCTTCAGGATATCTGGTAAGAAGCATGATCTTGATAAGACCTAAACAAACAAGATATTTAGGAAAAGTAGAAAGTATTGGATTTTTTATAAAAAACGAAAAAAATTGTGGAAGAATAACCAATTTTTTGTCAACAACATTGAGCAATTTTATTCAAAAAAAAGTTTATTTAAAAATATACACACAATATTCATAACACTTTTTCATCAAATAATCTCCATGCTCAAGTTGACCTTTTTATTTTTTCTCAAATATCTTTCATTATTTTATCTTACTCTATGTAATTAAATAATGTTGTTATATTCTGTATTATGCAATTTTGTGTTATAAAGTGCATTATTATACTATATATTATAATTTATTGATATTATATGTATACTAAATGTATTTTTAGGTCCTCTTGGAAGTATTCTGTGGGCTATATGCTTAAAATAAATGAATAAAAATAAATATTACATCAAGCAGATTAAATAAATTCCCATAGACGTATTGGGTGTTGTTTTATATAACTTTTCAAAGGTCTTCTTATTTCATAGGAGAAAAACTGGGAATAGCTTTATATTATCTTAACATATGATTATAATCTTATCCTAAACAATCGCTATTTCAGCATCTCTACAAAAGAGAGACCCATATGAATACATAAAAGCGTTGTTATCTCAGAGAACATAAGTTTAGAGCTGTCCTGACGGAAACTTTAGTCCGGAAGCCGGAAGGAAATACAAGGAAGGTAAAAAGATTTAGAAACACATTCTTATAGAGGTCACGTCTTCTATTTGTATTTTGAACTTGTTAGTAAGTATAGCTTTGGTTACAATAACTTCAAAGATAATAGTTAATAGATTAAAAAAAAAACGGTTTAAAAAACATTTGATTCGTATTGATGTGTGGACGTACTGATTAGTTTTTGGTATAGGCAGGTCCAGCCGTTTCGACGATACAGAGCAAAAAGTGCACAAATTCCGATTAGAACCTAACCATCCACTCATAGCGTTGTGCGTGAGCATGTCGTTATAGCTGAGTTGGTTGGCGCGTCACAGTGATTTTCATTTGCTTTAGTAGATAAGAAAGTCAAGATTTATCAGGTTTTATTTACATATATTTCATTTAAACACATAGAAATAACGTCGTCTAATTTAATAAGTTTTCACATTTTGTCTACAAGAAACCAATAATGAAAATTCTAGTTTATATAATATTTATTCATAGACATTTTTGTTACTGATTATTTTTATTCTTCGAATTTTCAATTACGGTACGGGAAGTTCCAGAAATTTGTCTTAAGGCACGATTTTAATTGTTTTCCTCATCCGTTTCCCCGGAGAGCCATACTTTCACCTAATATGTGTACATGGTAACGCGAAGCCCCGTACATGAGATTCTAGATTTGAAATTCAATTCCCCTTCCGACGCATTTGTGTCTGGTTTGCCAACAAAATATCCAGGATTAGCTGCTCAGGAACTAGGAAACTAGACGTAAGCTTAAGACTTTGCTTCAAATTGATAAAGTTAGAAAATAGGAACAATAATTTTTGCAGACCGCTGGTAAAATCCTTAGCTTAAAATTAAATTTTGTTCCAGATATCTGGTTCTCTAACAACATACTCAGAATTAGCAGCTTCAAAACCAGGATTCAAAATGATAGACTTGAGAATATAAACTATAATTTATGCTAGATTTTTCATTTAAAATTAAATTCAGCTTCCAAAGTTTGGTCCACTTACAAAATATCCAGGACTAGTAGTAGCTCAGAAACAACTAAACAAGACATTAGGTTTTTGCTTCAATTTTGCTAACAAAATATCCATGATTAACAGCTCAGTAAAAACTATGAGTTTGGGATTTTAAATTGATGAAATTAAAAAATAAGAATTACATTTTTTAGGAAGGATTTACATTTAATTTCAATTCCAACGTCTGGCTCGCCATCAAAACTGACAGTTTGTTACCAGCTGAGACAGAACGAGAATAAGTTTTTAAGCTTCAAATTGATCGTGTTAGAAACGAATAATTTTTGAACGAATGATTTTTGGAAACCATCAAACTTTTGTATTTGAAATTTAGTTTCACTTCAAAAGTTTAGTTTTGCTGTCCAGGATTAGCGATTCAGAAAAACCAGGAAAATCTTGCAAGAAAAGATTGAAGAACTTAAATTAAAATTTTTGAAGATCACAAATCTTCAAATTCCATAATATTATTTTCAATTTTCTTTTACGACGAATTAATAACTATTTGAGTCTAGTTTTTCAACGAAGTATTAGAGAAAAATAGAAAAAACCTAAATGAAACAATATAAAACATAATTTTTAGTTTTTCTTGGAAAATAACTATATTATTAAATAATCTACTAAATTCTAGATCTGAAAAACTATTATCCTTCTAACACATTTAGGACTTGTTAGTAAAAAATTCTATACGAGGAATACTGTTCAAGGACTTTTCCTAAATTTAATAAAATTGCAAAGTAAAATCTGAACTTTTAAGGCTTATCTTCAAATTGATGGGGTTAGAAACAAAACAAAAGTTTTTTGGAAACCCTTAGATTTGAAATTTAGTTTCACTTCAGAAAGTTATTTTTCCAAAAACGATTAAGGATCAGCAATTCAGACCAACCAGGAAAACAATGCAAGATTATAGAAAAAATAAATTAAAATTGTTGAAGACCATACGTTGAGATCCATAATTTTAATTTAAATTTTCTTTCTTTCACGTATTTGTGTCTGGTTTTTCAATAAAGTATTAGGAAAAATTAAAACATAATTTAATATATAATACATAAAATATAAAACATAATTTTTAGCTTTTCTTGGAAAATAACTAAATTATTAGAAAATTTACTGAATTCTAGATCTGAAAAACTATATCATTCTAAACTATTTATGAATTATTATTAAAAAACTATTTAAGGAAGGAAAAACTATCCTAAGAAAGAAAGACTATTCAAGAACTTTTCCTAAAACTAATAAAATTCGAAAATTTAATCTAAACTTTTATTAATTTTTGATATTATTATCCAATTGTAATCAATTCATGTCTACCTTTTCAAAAAAGCAGTTCAGAAGAAATGAAAATAAAAATCCAGAATATCAGTTGAATTTTATTTGGACTACACACATACACACATATACTTATATATATTTATATATATATATATATATATATTTATATATATATATATCCATGTGGGCATATGTCTACACTATATCCTCGTAGAATACCTGCCACCAGGTAGATTTTTAATTACAAAACCGAGACGTCTAGTATTTCACGTAGAACGGTTGAAAAACTATTTTCTCTCTTTGCAAAAATTCTCTCACGTCTCTACCCTTAATCCTCTGCACAAAAAACCTTTAAACCGACCCATATCAGAGCAAAACCATACATAACGTAATCTTATTTACATTTGTACGTGCTATAGATCCGAGAAAGGATTTTACGAAATTTGGGACAATAAAATATATCATGAATCAATAAAGGGAAATCTTTATGGATAAGTAGACGTTTGGGAATAGTAAGTAGGTGCATATATACATTTCAATAGAAAATATTATAGAAATATATGTTCTATATTGGAGCCATGAGAACAAGCAGTTCTTATGTACATTTATTTATTAATAATATTTTTTCTTACCATTTAGTCTAACATTTGCTGGAGAACTGACGACAACTTGTCTGCTTAGACGATGCATCGTCCTGCATCTATAAGTTGGAAATTGGTCACTGAATTCCAGGTTGTGTATTAACAGTTCACCAGTTGGTAGAAGGTGAAATTTTCCATCTAAAAAATAAAACATTAAAAATTTCTCATTTTTGCAGATTTCTCACTGTACAAGATGCCATTTAAGTAAAAATAAATACATCATATAACAATTTTGAATAATGTTTACTAGTTATATGGTAACACTCCTGATGCAAACATTTATCAGTGTCAACCATTACACATTTATATAATGATAAATTATAAATTATATATTTATAATAGCATTAAAAATATGTATAATATTTAAAAACAATAATGTGATTAAAGTCAAAAAAAGTTCAAAAATAACGTGATCAGTTTGTCATTGTAATAAGCATTTAGAAATGAACCTTCATTAGAGAAATGAAGAGAAGCTGATTAATAAATTCTATAATATTTTATCACATAGTGGATTATGTTAAACAACGCCTAAACAAATATTGTTTGCGCAACTTCACTCATCATATAATCGTGTTTGAAGAACTTCATGCAATTAAAATTAACATACATTCATTGACTGCTTGTATTTTTTTACTTTTTCGCTGGCGATATAATGTTATTCGTTGAATAGCTGTAATATCTGTCTTGCTGCTGTAAAATATTTTCCATTTATATAACTAATAAATTCAAAGATTTATAGAAGCTACGAAAAATATAGAAATAATTTCTAATCAATAAACTTACGTTTAGTACACGGCACAAATGTTTAATTTGTTTTATTATTTTCAAGGAACAGGGTAAAATATTCTTCTGATTCAGGCATTTTTCATTAAATCAATATTTGTACTATGATGTAACTTCCAAATGTTATTTATCCATGCCGATTTCCTTATTGACATCGATACTCATACAACGTTGATGCCGTTACGCATATCTCTATTCACATACACGACGACTAATCACAATCGACCCGTATAGAAATGATCTTATCGAGAGCAAATGACGAACAGTTTAGACGTAACGGATTTCCGTTGCATTTGTACGGATTTACATCCTAGTTGCGCCTAAAGAAGTTTTTCTTCAAAAACAAATATGTTTTGTGGATTGAAGACATAATCTTACATCTCAATAAAATAGATTGAAATAAAAAAGTATATTTTCAAATAAAGTTCTTTCTAAACATGGTAATTTTGAATACGTCAAGAAAAATGCCAGTCTCTGTATTTCTACATCTGTTTCCCTCTGTTTTTACCATTCGAAAAGAATCTAAATTAAAAAATCTCTTTATAATCTTGTCCATTCTCCACATCAATGGTTTTTGAATCCTCTATGAGCAAACCGGAGTCTGTTTACTTGCATAATAACTCTTTTATTCTCAGATGTAGAATCCGCATTTTATTTTGTAAAGAAATGTAACATTACATACAAACGGTTATCATTGTGACTGCGAATTCGTGAGTTGTTTACAAGCAAAGCATGTACCTTTCAAAGGATAAAAATCTCAGAGGAAAATGTTATTGTCGAGCTGAATAGACAGATGTTTATAAGAATTAGGTATTTATAAAGAAATGAGTTCCTGGAAATTCAAATAGAGCAACAAATGGTAAAGCAGGGTAAGGAAAATCTGATGGTCACCAGTAATGGACTTGTCAGAGGTCAGAGTACCAGAATTACTTACTGTGATCTCTCACACCAGACACAATATTTATTTAAAAATAGGTCATTTATCTTAAAGTACATATAATGCAATACACCACTAGTTATTTCACGTTCAAGAAAATCCTTATTCTTTCCAAACCGAAAATTCTGTCAGCAAGGTACAAGCGAAAAGTCACATCTCAATGAACTTGTACAAGAAGAACGATGACATTGCTGGTGTATTATACGTCACTCGTATATCTGCCATGTTACATCTATATATATTTTCAGGACAGGGATTGGCAACCTAAGGGATGGATTTATCCTCTCAGATACATACATGCTGTTTTTGATAGTTGTCTTTTGATCGTCTGGAATTAACTCCAAATTTAACCAGTAAAAAGATGAAAAACCAAACTGACCAAATTTAGTTATTTTATATAAATCGAATCCAATATACAGAATTTGGGATAATGTGTCTTGACCTTCCTAACACTAAAGTGCCCAATGCTCAATGTTGAAATTTTATTTAACCAGGACAAAAATTGGAAACTTGAAAAATGAGTTTATTCTTTTCAGATCAGTCGTTGTTCTATTGTATAATGGATCCTTAAAGTAGAATGTCTCTAGAGGATTGATGATTGCATTTCAATATATATATATAACCAGGACAAGGGTTGAGAGCCTATAACATGATTTTTTTTTCAGAAAATTTTTTGTTTTATTAAATATTTGTTTCTAGATCAAAGATTAAATATTGCCAGGATTGATTACCTCAAAAGTAGCTATATTCAAATCGATTGTATCAAAAATATAAGTTGAATGAAAATTAAATACATAACCAATTATTAGAAGAGAAGAATTCCATATACAAGTAGTACTTTAAGTATAAATTCTATTAATATTGCAATCATATTAATTAGTTTTTTTTATCAAATTTATAAAATTATCTATTCTCTAATTTATATATCCTATGAATTATAAAATTGTTATTAAATTAATTTAATTATTATCTTATAACAATTTTCTTCCAACGATTGGGATTGAAAAATAGTTTTCTGACAATGCAACCCTTTGTTTAATGTTTTTTATCCCTGCATGGGACAGGAAAAAGCATCAGCATCAGAATGACATTACAGATTCTCTGCAAACGTATCTCGTTCACAAAATAAAAATAACCATCTTAAATAATATCAGACATAGAGCATTCTTTAGAATATTTCCAAACAAGGCTTATTTCGTGAACATGGTCAGGAAAACTTCCACTTATAAAAGATTCATATGAGAAGGAATTTTTAGGTATTTGATATATATATATATATATATATATATAGGGTATTTCAGAACTCAACGTCAAGCCGGAACGGGGGTTTGTATAGATCGCAACTATCATTAAAAAAATTATAAAATAAATTTATTTCACGTAGTTCTAAAATTATAAGCTTTTAAGTGCAGCCTAGAATTTTGGCAAAATCGTGATAATTTGTTGGTTATTGTGGTTAATTTTTAATAATTTTGTTTGTTCAAACTAGGAATTTGTAACCGTAAATAATATTTCTTTAACCAATGTATATAATGTACCAATGCATATAATGTACCAATGAATCTATGTTTAATTTTACAATTATATAAAATAACTAGTGGTGCATGGCATCGTGCCTTGAAACAAACAACCACAACTTTTCGAAATTTAAATTTTTTGAAAGCTCAAGAAATAATGTTCAAACTTTTTTGAAAATTTTGATTTTTTTAACATTTTTGAAAATTTTAAAAATATGAATTTTGACAAAATTGCCTTTTTGGAAAATTTTGAAATTTCTTGAAAGTTTAAGCCGATTGATCCAAAATATCGAAAATATTTGATTTCCCACCGTCACATGTCATTTTTTCAAACTTGTTTTCCTGGATCTCCGGGACCGCTAAACCTATCTTTGCAACAATTTAATCGATTCTTTGTTAAGTCAATACAAGTGCAATATTTTTTGTATCACTCAAATCAGATGATCCACTCTCTAAAAACATAATTGCCATTTTCTGCACGCTTTGGCCCTCCAAAACGACTGAACCAAATTTGTCAGAAAACTAATCAGAATAACCAATTTTTGCCAAAAACTAATCAGAAACTCCCAATCAATAGAAATCGAATGTCTTTTGAATATTTCAAATCGGTTCAGCGGTGTACCCATACATAGATACCACATACGCACATCGATTTTTTTTAAGATATGATAAAATGATCAGAAACCGCTGAAACGTGAAGTATAAAATTTCGATTGTTTAACGATTACTATAACTTATTCTACGGGAAGTTAATAATTAAAAATAGTTAAAAATTGAAAATAATTCTCAATAATGGCTCAAATTGAAGAAAATAATCAACTGAGTATAAATCAACAAACATTGAAACATAAAATAGATAGTGATAAAAATGGTTCCAATTATTATTTTTTATATACATTAATCAATATAGCTTTTATCAATTTATTTTCGAAGACAGTGCTTCCAGATGTGGTTCATATTTTCAATGATTCACGAACTATTGGCACTTGGCAATGAACCCCAACCAACGCATTCTTCGTGTTGAAATTATTTTCAGTGTAGCAACATTTTAGTAAAATTTTCGACCGTGTGTTAGTGTCAAACTCATTTAGTTGGCATATATTCCATTAATGGAATAATGCGTCCGCCGCTCATATACGAGTACGTTCTCGTGTAATGAATTCTGTCACGTCGACTCGACTGGGGAACGACGGGAACGACGACGCTGTTTGTACGTCGTCAGGCTTTTGTATAAAACTAACGCGGATTCCGAAATTTCATTTCGTTTCATTATTCACTCATTACAAAGTTCAAATGCAATCTGTACAATTATATAAATACAGGGTCACCCAGAACTCAGTGTCAAACCGAAACAGGGTGATTGTATTGACATAATTATCAGGTAGTTTGAAAATTATTAGCTTTTCAGTGAGCTTAAAGAGCTTTAGTTAATTTTGTTCATTTAAGTTTTCGATTTCTAATCGTAAATAACATTTCTAAGACCACAGTAGAAACTAATAAAACAACTGAGTGTATGTGTGTATGTGTACGTATGTATGTTTGGATACAAATTTTCTTAAACACGGATCAACCTATTTGTATATTTTAAAAAATATTTGATTCCTATTGATAAGGAGACGTGATTATTAGTTTTTGGCGAAGGCAGGTCCATCCATTTCGAAGATACGAGGAAAAAGTGCCAAAATCGATAATTCAGTTCTTGAGGGAACGGGGTGTCCAATTTAATTGATCAAAAAACAGTTAACTTGTATTGAGGCAAAGAATAACTGATTAAATTTAAAATAAATTAAAGAGAAGTTTAAAAAAAATGATATTTGGCGGTAAAAAATGATCATTTAACATTTTTTTTTCAAATTTTCAAAAATGTACAAAGTTTTATATACTTCGAATATAAATTTTAAATTTACTATTCAGTTTAAAAATATATATTTTATAAGCATTATTGTAAGAAATATAACCTCTAATGGATTCGTTCGGCATCTCATTAATGTAAACATTCTTAAGTGTTTTTTTGCGATAAGATCGTCACTGTAGAATATATGCACAATAAAATATATAGGAATTATAATTATCTATTTCAAAATATTTAGAATAATTTTTATTAATTATTGATCAATATTTATTGATTATTGATTGTTTTTATCGAATACTTAGTTTTGGTGCGAGAAGTTCCAGCAATTTGGCTTAAGGCACGATGCAATGCATGAATAGTTATTAAATATGCTCAATGAATATTTAGTTAGTAGATAGTACTTGGGTTTCTTAAGAAGTAAGTAAATATAATACAGATACAGATAATACAGATACAGATACAGATAAGCTTGTTTAAATAAAACTAAAATTACAAAATCGAATTATAATAGAAAATGTACGCCTTCATTTGAAATTATGTCTTTTCATCAGAGGTCGATACAATATGCTCGCAGAGTGCAGGAAAAAGATAAAACTAATCAGAAAAGAAACAGATTTATTGTGTGGAACTGTGATGAACTCAGTTCTATGTGAAATTGTCTAGAAGAATCCAATTGGTGATAGATTCTTTCTTTTTAGCAGCTCGAATAAAAAATATTCAATTTAAAAATACAGTGAAATGCAACTTGGTTAGAACTTAAACCAGTAGTTGACTTATTGTTAGTTATATTTGATACACTTTTATTATTAGAATACTGACGATATCTTTTAGAACACAAATTTAGATCAAAATTTAATTTATTTAATTTTTATTACCGACATCACTATTGCTTTATATCAGACTGGCAGAAGAACATCTGGAATCTTTTGGTTAAAAAGAAAAAGCTCTTCATCTGAATACGGAAATTTCATAATATCATCCAGCAGCATATGATCAAATGGACAATACTCTTCTTCTTTAGTAGCTTAAATAAAAATTACTCATTTAAAATTTCTGTAATATGCAGCTTAAAGATGCCCACTTGTTTAGAACGTAACACAACAGTTGATCTAATTATCATTGATATATTTTTAACTTCCCGAAGGAGAAGTTTATGTTTTCATCAAAAAATCCGATTCGCTAATTTTATGTTTTCTCGACGTTTCAAGCCATTCTGAATCGAATGAGACCAAATTTGGAAAAAGTATGTGTGTGTGTGTGTATGTGTGTGTGTGTGTGTGTGTATGTGAACAGATTTTTTGCCGTAAATCGACGTTTTCTCAAAAATGACTGGACCGATTTTAAAAATTTAAAAGCCATTCGATGTATCTCGATGAGGACTATCGTCTCTGAGTTTTGTGCGGCGATCAGCCGGGCCGTTTCGTTGTAAATTGCAGAAAAGTGAAAAATTTTTCGCCCACGTTTTAGCCCGCAATTCTAAATCGATTCTGAAAATTCAAAAACCATTCGATAGATATTGGTTGGGAATCGTGCTGATTAGTTTTTGGTAAAGATCGGCCGAGCCGTTTTCTTGTAATAACGTTTTGAAAAAAAAATTTCGACGATTTTTATGATTTTTTTTTTGACGTTAGATACCATAGTTTTCTAGGTCATACTAAAATATTACGGCCCTACGACAACTCGTTTAGCTTTAAAAATTCGTCAAAGTTTGCAAAAATTGGTATAGTTTTTTTGACATTTGTCAAAATTAGACTTTTGATCGACGTTTTCTCAAAAACGCCTGAACCGATTTCAGAAATTTAAAAGCCATTTGATGTATTTCGGTGAGGACTATCGTTTGTCAGTTTTGTGCAACGATCTGCCAAGCCGTTTCTTTGCAATTTAAAAAAAAGTGTTAAACTTTTCGTCCATATTTAAGCTCATCCTACCGAACCGATTTTAAAAAATCAAAAACTGTTCGAAAGATATTAGTTGGGAATGGTACTGATTAATTTTAGGTGAAAATCTACCGAGCCGTTTTCTTGTAATTAACTGTTGAAAAAAAGTGTTAAATTTTCGTCTACATTTAAGCTCATCCTACCGAACCGATTTTAAAAAATCAAAAACTGTTCGAAAGATATTAGTTGGGAATGGTACTGATTAATTTTAGGTGAAAATCTACCGAGCCGTTTTCTTGTAATTAACTGTTGAAAAAAAGTGTTAAATTTTCGTCCACATTTAAGCTCATCCTACTGAACCGATTTTAAAAAATCAAAAACTGTTCGAAAGATATTAGTTGGGAATGGTACTGATTAATTTTAGGTGAAAATCTACCGAGCCGTTTTCTTGTAATTAACTGTTGAAAAAAAGTGTTAAATTTTCGTCCACATTTAAGCTCATTCTACCGAACCGATTTTAAAAAATCAAAAACTGTTCGAAAGATATTAGTTGAGAATGATACTGATTAGTTTTAGGTGAAAATCTACCGAGCCGTTTTCTTGTAATGAACTGTTGAAAAAAAAATTTAAGCCGATTTTCATGGAACTTTTTTTTGGCGATATACATCATGGTCTTATAGAACTTACTGTAATATTACGGCATTACGACAAGTAGTTTAATTTTAAAAATTCGTCAAACTTTACTAAAATTATTATCGTTTTTTAAAGTAGGATTGATGAAGTATATTATTTACACTTTTTTTGATTAGGTCAATTATTTACACATATCGGGAAGTTCATGTAACTTGCCTCAAGGCTAAATACCAAACCAACTAGTTATCATTAAAATACTGAGACATAATTAAAATTTGATGCAGATTTTAATGCTATTATCACTTAGATGCATACTTAGATATATATTTTCAAGTGAAAACCGACATCACAAATGCTTGATATCAAGTCTAGGTAGGAATAGACATGGAGTCTTATAGTTGCAAGGCCAATGTTCTTTACTGTTGAGCCACAGAAAGCCCTTGATATAATCCAACATTAAACCACTAGTTGACTTCAATATTTGATAAATTTTTATAATTAGAATACCGATTATCCAATTTTAATTATTAATTTTGCAGATATGCCAGGTAAGCTATTTTACAAATAATTATAAAGTAAAACCGACATTACAACGAACTGAGATGAGAATAAAACTGGAAACCTTTAGTTGCAAGGCCAAAGCTCTTTACGCTTGAGCCACAGAAAGCTCATAATGCAATCTGACAACAAAATATCTTGAAGCTTCCTTTGCTACAAGAAAAAAATGATATCGAAAACACGTACAGATGATCTTATCACATGAGATGAGTTCGTTGCATGGCTGATAAATTTTCATCATAGCGTGTCCATCTATTTCCATTGGAATAACACATTTAATCTGTTAGATTATTTGACAAAACTATTGTAAAATATTAATTGCGCCAAATGGAGCGAAGATTACAATGAAAGCAAAGTTATTAGGTAATTACTTTATGCTTACAAGCAGAGTACACTGTTTGATAAGCCGATAAGCCGTGGCGATGTTTCGAGCACGTTTCTATGGAAAATGCATACATAATTTCCATTCCACTCTATCCTAGAGCTACTAACTAAATGCAATATGATGGGCATAAAGCCCCCGGTCTGGAGCTTAATGCATTTTAAAAATATTAATACTATACATTTTCATACGTTGCTGTTATAAATGACATATTAAAACTTATTACAGCGTCTTAAAAAACATTATAACATACTTAGTAATATACACTATTTTTTAATTCCTCTTAGTAGAATAAAATTATCAGAGTTTTTTTGTTAAGCTGTGGCAATAAATTTTCAGTAAGTTCAATTCAACTTTCGACTTTATGGTATAGACTATAGACAGACATCTAGTATATATATATATATATATATATATATATATATATATGTATATATTTATATTTATCTATTTATTTATTAACCCTTATCTCTCGGATGCCGCCACTCCGGCGGCAAAATTCATATAAATCTCGGAATTCGTGAGTGGAAAGGGTTTATAAGCAAGTTGTAATTTTCAATAATAAATATTATTTCAGGCTCTTGTTAAGATCATATTTTAATGCTGTTAGACTGATAATTTGATATAAATAAATTAAATAGCGTGTGTTTGATAAAAATTAAATACTTCATAATTATTTCTGACGTTATCATACTCTACAATTACTTGATGTATTTTACAAAATTTTCACAAATAATTAACATAATTAAAAAAAAACTTGTGGTGCATGGCTTTGTGTTTTAAGGAAAATAAGTGGAACTTTACGTACACATATTATACATTCCAGAAATAAAAATAATCAATCATCAACCTAAATTTATCAATGAGCAATAACGATTGTTTTAAATATTTCATCGACATATTTTATATATTTCTTATATTTGGACCACGATTATTATTCATGCTTATTAGAGTGTTCCTTAATATGGACATTATCGAATTTCTTTGCTCCCAAAGGCTCAAATGGTTCCAAATTAATAAAAAACAATTATCTGAAAGTTTTAGCTTTTAATATTGTCTTTTATATAGAAATAGAAATATCATGGAAAAAATTTCAAAAATTTTACAAATGTTTTTTAGATATAATTTAGTGAAAATTTATTCAAAATTCGTCGCTTTACAAAATAAATAAAAAAAATTCAATAAAAAATTACACGAATTTTCACTCTTAATTCATTTGTCGCTAAGTTATACCTAAAAAACATATCTAAAATTTGCAAAATTTTTTCCATGCTATTTTCATACGAAGCATTTGAGTTGTGAACGTTGTAGACATGTAAGTTTCAATTCATCAAAAAGTTAATATTAAGAGCTAAAACTTTTAGAGATTTTTTTTATCAATTTCAAAGCATTTGAGCCATTGGGAGCAATGAAATTCGAAAATGACCATATTAAGTACTACCCTAATATTTATCTTCAAGAAAGAAAACATAAACACACACCGCCGACATAAGTAATATGCTTTTTGAATCACTATAACCGGATGCGCCTTTTTTTCCAACACTGCTATTCTTAGCACTTTTTGCTCTAAATTCCTGAAACTCTTGCCACCGCATTAATTCAATCAATTATTCACTCTATCAATACAAATCGAATGTTTTTTGAATCATTCTAATCAAATGTGCCGATCTTTCAAAAACTGGTTGTTTTTGTGCTTTTGCTTCTCCGTGACACCTGCTTTTGCCGGAAATCAATAAAAATGTCTCCCCGTCAATACTAAACGAATGTTTTTTGAATCATTCAAATTGGTTGAACCATGATTTTGATATCGTAGTCAAAAATTTGACTACACGAGCATACTCACATATACACAGGAATTTTTTCAAAGGTATGCCAAAATATTCAGAAATCTATGAAACGTAAAGATATGCAAAAATTTCCATTTTAGTTTTTTTTCAACTACTATAAGCTTTGACTATAACCATAACTATAACTTACCCTAAAAATTAGGTCTAGCATTCAAGTAACTCATTTTTCAAATATTTTATGATCTTTTTTCACGAAATAGATTCATGGATATCGGTACTTCCATTAATTATAAGATAAATGTAATATTGGATTTAATACTATTTCAACAATATTGGTATATTGGTATATAATATTCAACCAATCCATAACATTTTATAATTTTTATTATCTATTTCTCTGAAAATCTATGGAAATAGAATCAGGGATCTCGGTACATGCATTAAGACATATTCGAGCAAGTCAACTATCTTGTACAACATGAATCTTGAAGATATAACACCATGTTCACGCGTACAATGCTTCAGTGCCTGCCTTACACTTCCTTCGTTCTATCCGCTCAAGTGCATGCGATACTTGATAGTCCGAGGGGCATAGACAAGGGAAATGATAGATTGATGATCTGAGTAAATAGGACATGAAACTTTGTGGTAAAGCCTCTATGGGAACATAAGTGATTTTAAGTTTGATAGATGTTAAATTCAATTAACAATTTTTGAGAAGCTGAACATGTCTCGCACCTAAAATTATAAGACACTTTACTTTCTCATACTCAAGTAAGTGAACATATTTTTTCTGCTCGAATTTTCATTATTACAAATATGATGCAAAGACTTGACAACAGCGTTTTATGTCACAAATCATGATCTGGTTATAGTGTATCTCATGATATTTTCATTAAATTGGGTGCATTACTTATACTATTAACACGTTCGCTGACATGAATTCTATAGCATTCATTTTCTTTGTGATGCAGAATAACATGAATGCTACTGTGTTCAAAGTTGAAAGTCAATTATTTCGAATTTTATTTTATATTACGTTACGTTTCTGTAATCATTATACCTGCCAAGTTGATAACTAACTGATTAATTAGGTATTTTCGTATTATTTCATTATTAATTAGATTGGGCAAGTACATAGCGTAAAATAAAAGCGTAATGCATGACTTATTTTAATTAATTTTCAAAAGTTTCAAAACAAACTTTCCTGATAAACGTCTCATGCCCAAAACATTAGACATGAAAATTTTTAGACTAAATTTCATTTCATTCTTGCGCATGTTTATAGAGCTCAAAATTTCAGTTTTAGAGCAACCATTCCTGAAATAAATCTTATGCCCAAAACATTTGAAACTAGTGGTGTATGGCATTGTGTCTTAAAGCAAATTGCTGGAACTTTCCGTACCATAACGAAAAGTTCGAGGAATATTAAATGTTTTGAAATAGATTATTATAAATACTGTAACACTCTCTAATATTTGTTTAATATTTCATATATCATCGAAATTACTGAATGTCTTCCTTTTTGTAAAGACAGATTGTAATTCAATAAAGAGAAATAAAAAAAACTCTCTAATATTTATTTATAAGAATTATATAAACTGAACTGCGACGTTGAAATTATTCATTTAAGTGAGCTTTAGAACTTTAGCCAAAATTAAAACTAAAATCTGAATTATTTTCGATAGACAAAAATATTTTTTAATAAAAGGAAAGTTTTTTTAAAAAAATTTTGAAATAAAATTTTTCTTTTCCAAAAGCAATTATTTTCTCAAAATAAGCAGAAAGTTTTTTGAATCATTTAAATCAGATGCTTAGTTCTCTCAACATACACACATCCATTTTTTCTGAGGTATGCCAAAATGTATAGAAACTTTCAAAACGTGAAGATATGTAAAAATTTTCATTTTAGATTTTTGGCCCATTAGTATAACTACCTAAGGTAGTAATTAAGTATAACTATTAGTATAACTACCTAAGGTACGTAAGGTAGTCTACCTTACGGAAAGTTAAAAATTCAGTACTACAAGCCGACTAATGTGGGAACCTATAAAAAATTTCATCGACGAACTTGAAGGTCATTTCCAAAGTAATTTCTTATCACAGCTGGGATTGTATCTTTGTCAACTTCACTTCATCATCATCGTTGACAAATATGCTATAAACTTAGAGCACAGCACACTTTAAGATTTTAGCTCCTAAGTTGGTCTTCAATTGATCATAATTCTCAAGTTTCAGAACAAAGCTTTATGATAAATGTAAAAAATGGTAAAATGGTAAAATGGTAAATTTAGCAACATTTTTTATGTTGATTTTTAATGACAAGTTGATTTAAAACTAATTTTTAAAGACAATCTCTTGCAAGATTTTTAACAATATCTAGCCATATTTTGGTAACCATGGTCATCATTAAACGTGAAAATTGGAGAGAAATTTCAAAGTATATTCAAATCAACATTTTAAGAATATTAGAATATTTCATACTACACAAAATTTGAGGCAATTGATATACCAATGCAGCAATATAGATCTTATTTTTCAGCACACCTTATTTGTTGCAAAAAGTATGAGTCTTTGCCCCCCGGACAAGTCAAAGCTAAAGTATATACAGTATACACCTAGGAGTGTATTCTCGTAACAATGTACAATATACAGAGTATTCGAGTGCTTGCCTACCTCCTTGGAGCGAAGGATATATGTAGAAGGCGGGCTCCTGCAGCCAGGATACGACTCGGACCAGGTCCTTGACGAAGCTCGGGACGACGCAGCGCAAAACCGCGGTACAGCCGCGGGACGCGCCGAGCACTTCGGCGTCCACTTTATAAGCTTGGGCGACCACTGGAAATTAATGGAGATTGTTTAGCAAATTGTTGGGATAATTGTAAAACTTTGTTTTGGTATATAATTATATTTTAAGGAAATGGGAGGATAATGATGCTACCAAAGATAATTTTTAACTTCTTGAAATAGAAATGTATGTGAGTTGGTGAAAACTAATATATAGTTATATTCTAATGAGTTCATACCCAAGATAGAGTAGAATTTTGAGTCGAAACGTATGGAATAATATACATGTTGTAAACATCTTTTCTTAATTTTTTTTTTATTCTGATGTTACGCACGCCAAGTAAACACTCATTTCAACATCAATATATATATATATATATATATATATATATATATATATATATCTACATATATACAAAAATAAGTCGGGGTTTCCTTCCTGGCAATATAACTTCAGAACGCACAAGCCGAATTCGACAATTTTGCATTCGTTGGAAAGGTCCCGGGCTCCGCAAGGTTTATAACTAAGAAAATTGGTGGTGCATCGAAGCAAATTGCTGGAACTTCACGCACCGTAATTAAAAATTCGAGTAATGACATTAGTGAGAATTATCAGAATTATGCTTGGTTAAGTCAACGAGCAATTATTGCCGCAAAGAACGATGATGTACACGCACTGAATTTCATCATTCAATCAAAAATTGCTGGCGATTTGGTGACATACCAATGATTCCGACTGGTTTTCCGTTTGACTTCAAACGATTGCAATTTCCAGTTCGCCTTGCGTTCGCAATGACAATTAACAAGTAGCAAGGCCAATCGCTTAGTGTTTGCGGGATAAATTTCGAAGAGATTATTTAGAAAATCATTGTTTTTCACATGAGCAGTTATACGTTGCCTGTTCACGAGTTGGAAAACCATCCGCTTCGTTTGTGTTAACGTCAGACCAAAAAACAAAAAATGTGGTTTACCAAAGAGCACTTCAATGAAACGGATAATTTGCGGATTCACTCTCATTTACTTAGAGTTTAACTAAAAAACACTTTATTTTTGTAAGCGAAATAAATGCATTACTGTTGTGTAATAAAATCAAATTTTTCCTTTTCAAATATAAAACAACAAATTTCTTCATCTTTCTCACGAAACCATCTGGTGGTGAATCGGAGTTTGTCGGGTTTGCTAGTATATATATATATATATATATATATATATATATTTCTTTTCTAATTATCCTAGAAAATATATTCTACAATCGCTCTCATAAAGACAATTAATTGAAAACGGTTTAGAGAAAAATGTTCCCACATAAAATTCCTGCAGCTGTGATAAATAAGAAAAATAACCAAGCTCAAGTTTTTACAAGAAACAATATATCACACAAATAAATAGCTTTTACACTTTACAAAATAAAACAAGGCGCTTGTACAAACGTCAGTTGAAATAACTGGAAAGTTAGGTAGTTTTGCCAGGAGCGATATCCTATAAACACACATATATATGAAATGTAAAGTGTTTTCTTAAAGTTGAAGAAGAAATGAGTATTTATACATTGTCCGGCAGTATAACTTCTATATACATTTTTATTTAAAAAATTATAGCAAAATTGTTGTATAAAAGAACAAAACACATTTTTAAGTCTGCAAGTTTGATATGAATGTTTTATTCTACATATTTGACAAAAATTTAAAGTTGAAACATTCAATAGTTTTTCAGGTATGTGAGCTTGATGGGAAGCTGGCTTCGCTCTCAATACTGGTATTGAAACAGATTGTACGTTTTCAAAAATGCATAATTAGATTTTGATGAAACTTGACACACATTGTTACTACTCTTCACTGAATATTTGACAAAAATTTAAAGTTGGATCATTCAATAGTTTCTAAGATACACGAGGTTTATGGGTGGCTGGCTCCGCTCTCGATACTGGTATTGAAACAGATTGTACTTTTTCAAAAATGCATAATTCGATTTTGATGAAACTTGACATACATTGTTACTACATTTTACTAAATATTTGACTCAAATTTAAAGTTGAAACATTCAATCGTTTTTCAGATATGCCAGGTTGATGGGTGGCTGGCTCCGCTCTCTATACTGGTAGTGAAACAGATTGTATCATAAAAATCATAAAATTACATAATTGGCTCGTTACTATATTTTGCATATTTGTCATGAAATTTCCAGAAATTATTGTGTCAATTTCTCGAAAAAAAAAGAATTTCATCAATCGCTCGTATCAATACTTATATTGACTTATATCACAGGTTCAGCTACTTTTAAGAAAAAATAATCTACATCAATTTCTACAGTAAACTAATATCTCGTTGATCGATCTTAAAAACGCAAAGTTTATATTTTTATTTACGACTGAAAAATCTAAAATTTCTATATCAATTTCTCTCTCGATCAAATAAACTTTATAACCTTCCGTTCAGATAGATCTCGGCGTGTATCTGTTTTTGTGACTTGGGCGCATTCCCGGTAACTTTAAACTCTGGAAGCGTTCTCTCTCCTGAGGCGAAAAGCAATCAAAGTGCAGTTTGTTGCGGCGGACGGACCACCACTTTCCCACTGCTGGAAAACTCTTTTCTTTCTGAGAAACTCGTTTGGCGGTTATTTACTCCCGAACGAATGAAACAAGGATACAGGAATTCGGGTGTGTATAATAATAGACCAGGGGGTAGTTGTTTGAGAAAGTGATACATATTTACTTGAAAATTTTTGTTGATATAATATGTTATATCTGAGCACGTGTTGGCGTAACGATTAAGCACGTAGACCAGCCATAAATTAGTCCAAAATTCCGTCTCTACTTTGGCTAGCTCGATTTCAAGCAGTATGATACCAAATACCTTCTTGAGGTTATAGATCGCCTTTTATATATATATTCCAAAACTATTAATGATATATAGTACTGCTCTAAGGCAGGTTTGTGAGATGAGTTAAACTCCAACACCATTCAGAAAAAATAGTATGATATATAAAATTGAGATGCCCTCTTTGGAACAATGTGTTTAAGCTAAGATCTAAGTAATTCTGATGGCTATTCAAATAGAATATATAGTTAAGTGTAATAACGTCATGGTGTGATGGTGAAGAACGTGGAATAGCATTTCAACTTTGGCTAGCTCGATATCTAGCAGTATGATACCAAATTTTCACATGAAGTACATTGTAACTCCTTGGAAGTTTTTATTATGTTTATAAGTTATCGATAAAAGCAGCGTTTTTTGAAGATTATGAGGCGTTCATTAATCACGTGAGCGAGTTTTTAAGGATTTTTGGACCCCCCTTTCCCCTTGGTAATATATGGTGATATTCAAAATTACTCCCCCTCCCCCACCAAACATTACGTGTATTTTTAGTTACGTGATAAAACTGTAATTTTTTTGATTTTTTTTTTGAAAATGTTTGAATTTAAAAAAAAATCAGTTAAAAAATAAATACACGTGATATCTTATTATACCCCTCCCTCCACCACGTAATATTTCGTGATTTTTTGTCAAACCCCCCTCCCCCTGAAAACCCCACGTGATTAATGGACGCTCCCTTATAATTTTACGTATGCGATACTAATGAGGCATCAGAATCGTGCACCTAGGATAAATTTGTTATTTTACGTTTGTGCGTTCTGTAGGTCAGGCTTTATGAGTAAAAGTAAGATGGTAAATTTTAACAAACGATTTGCAAAAAATTTACTCAACCTATTTTTAAAATTATATGACTACGTATATGGAAAAATTTTTGCTCAGCCCTCTCTTTATCAACTCGAAAAGTGAAGATTTAACCGCTAGTGGTTTTTGCACCTGGTACATGAAGAATGTACTGGAGGTTTGCAACAATTCCGCAAAAAGTGGGAGTTTTGCCAAAACCAGAACGATGGTCAATGTACTGAGAATATGGAGAAAATTATAGAGAATAACATGTCTGACATTGAAGATTTATTATCAAATGACAAAAAAAAAATTAAATTAAATACAATTCACAACACTGAAAGAAGTTTGCCTGATGCCTGAGTAATTAAAATCTAGAAATTATTATATATTAATTATAACAAAAATAATAATGAAAAAGGCTATATAAAACACAAATATTATTTAAATAAGTATATATTTTTCAGGACTGCTATCTAAATTCTATGCTGATAAATATACACTACTTAATCAATATTAGTGTACTAAAATGTTAGTTTAATTTTTGGGCTAATTTTTGATTATTTTAAGACTACATACAAAATATATGTGATGGGATTTAATAAAAAAAGCATTAGTTATTAGTCAGGCAATTTTTTTCACAAATGGAATAGTACATTACTTGTAATTTTAATCTGCTGAACAGAATATTTTATGATTTTTTACAATTTATCGAATATGTGCTATTATTTCAGAAGCTTATAACAATAATAATAGCCAGTCAGATAACATTTATATTTATACTACGATAAATGTTTATTTTCTTCCATAACTCACATAGATTGTGCTTATACAACGTAAAACTATACTGGCTCTTTGCCAAAATAATTATCGGTCTGTCTTTGAAAATCTAGAAAATATATAAGAAATGAAGATGAGCAAATCTTCAGGAACTAATAATAAATTATATACAGGGTTGACCATAAATTGATCGATAATTTAAACAAAAGAAAAAACTGCACCACTTATTACCTATGGTGTCCCTTCTTATTTAAACGATTTTTAAGCAAATCTGAAAATTTTTACTTTGGAAAAACGAGTAGGTATATCTAATATATTCAGCAATAATAATTTTTGTGAAAAGCTATAAAAGTGTTGCAGCTACTCCTTAAACAAATATTATTATGACGTTATATTAAATTCCCATTGAGAGAATAAGCAAATATGCCCGAAGAAGAATAATCGTAATATTTTTAGTATCGCGATATTGCATTTTCGAATGATTTATTACAGTTATGTCATATCACATCAAGCGGAATACATTTCTCTCTTGGTTGTAATCTCCTCGGACTTAAATTGAAAAATAATATTATGACGGAAAATGGAACGAGAAAATGCTAAACCGCGTAAAGTTTTATTAAAAACTAACAATGGCAGGAAAATTATATACATCGATACATAAACACACACCCATAAATATATATATATATATATATATATATATATATATGTATGTATGTATCATATTTGCTACCGAACTTTTAATAGACTTGCGAAAGGATAATGGCGAAAGACACTAACTAGAAGGAAAGTTAGAAATGACTAGAAATATAAGTAAAAGAAAGAATCATGACATTCTAGATCCTTCCTCCATAAAATACAAGTAGCCCCTGTTTAACAAAGTATTTACGTTTCAAAAAACTAAGCAAGAGATAAGTGGAGGTTTTGGTCGGTGTAATGCCCAAGTGATATTGATCCGGACATACTCAGACAAAAGACCTAGTCTGGTATGCGTGAACGCATTTCCTTCTGTATACATATGTTAAATTAACATGAATTTCTTTTCTAATCTTGCCCTAATAGTGCTGTGGCGTTTGTCAGGCTGTCAGTTGGGTTTGTATGATCTTTCAGACGGCTTTTGTAATTGTCTGTTGCATTTCATTGTTTTGGGTCGGCGTCTTTATGTATCAACCAATTCAGTATATACCTTAGTGCATTCAAGAATTATTTATGTAAATTATTTTGGCATCTTTGCATTTTGATCACGTTTTGATTTGGAAGCTGATTCCCATAGATCTATACCGTATGTCCAAATTGACTTAATAATAGCTTTGTACAATAAAATTTTGCGGTGCGCGCTATGGATTCTTTGTCATGACCCACATCAATTCTAGGAATTCTAGTTCACATTCCAGAAATTATGACAATCAGTTTGGGATATTCCATGACACTACTATAAAAACGTAGAGCTAATATAAAAGTTTATTTAACCGAAATGTTTTTTTTGAAAACGCCTGGTAACTAAAATTTCCTTCCAATGGAACAAACACATAGCGATTGTCTGATGGCAATCAATATAAATTCTACTGCCGCGATAATCCATGTATCAAAATCATATAAAATCCCCATAATTGATCCAAAATTAAAATATTAACACACGTTATTATATCTCATTTAGCATCGTATGACGTTTTCCATGATCAGCAAAACTGTTAATGCATTATCCGTCGTCGTGCAAGCTCATGCATAAATTCAAATGAAAATGTTTCGAAATGAAATTATGAACGCCTGCACGAGTGATAATTATCAAATTATATTTAATTAAATCAACATGCTGCAGGCAAATATTGTCGTTTCCAACAACACGAGCCGGAAACAATATTCGAAACACTTTTACAGTTTGATATTGATAATATTAATGCAAATAAAACGAATTTTGTACAAGCAATATAAATATAAATTATAAAATAAAATGCAGTGCGTAGAGAATAATTTTATGAACTGTATAGATAATAAGTGCGTATTTGTTTTGAATTATTTTTGATGGCAAATGCACATTATATGTGGGATACCATTTATTTTAATATAGTAATTTATTTAATTAACTTCCAGTATGGTAAGTTATTTTAATCATATAAAAATGGAAGTTAAAACTTTATTCATTTCTTCACATTTTGAAGATTTCTGAATATTTTGGCATACTTTAGAAAAAATGGTTGTATGTATGTGTGTGTGTGTGTGTTTGTATGTGTATGTATGGATACCATTTTCGTCCACGTTTTCGGGCGCAAAGTTCAAATAATCTGAAGGAATTGAAAACAGCTAATTAGTTTTTGGCAAAGGCATGTCTAGCCATTTCGGAGTTACGAAGCAAAAAATGTAGAAAATAGAAATTTTGTTTTTGAGAGAATGGAGCATCCGATTTGAATGATCCAAGAAGCATTTAGTTCATAGTGATGAGGACAGTTGGTGATTAATTTTTAGAAGAGGCAGGTCTAGCCATTACGGAGATGCGGAGCTAAATGTGCAGTTTTTGAAAGAAATTTCAGGGCTAGATTAATAAAGCAAATCATGTTCCATTAATATATGTAAATTTTTAAAACCTCTGACAATAGTCAGACAATTTTGTATTTTTAATGTCTGTTCAAATAATCCTAATCATACTCCAAAAGTAGATTATATTCCATATTTCAAAAAACCTATATCATTCAACAAAATTGACTTCTCCAAATAAATTTAGTACATTAATAAAATTAATGTGACAAGTTTTAAACTGGTCCCATTGCCAAGAAATTATGTTCTTAATGATCTTTTTATTAGTTTTGGAAATGCCTGTTGGAAAATTATTAGATTTTAATATCGCTGTAGATTAATATTCGATCTTAGAATTATAATGAATAGATAAATATATGCTCCATATCTTTTTAAAAATATTTGTGTATGATGTAGTATATTTTTGAAGGACTACTTATTATTTGGAATATTTTTTAGTGTAGATGATTAACATTTTACTAACAAATATTAGTGGATCTTAATAAAATACGTCTTGAAAAATTCGGAAGTATTGCAAATTAGACATGTTACAAAATGGTCCAAATATTAGAATTTTCCTATTTTAATTAATTTGCAAAATATTACTATATTCAATTTCGAATATATTTTAGTATAAACATTTTATAATAAAATATTAATGCATGAACTTAGTGCAACACTAATTAAAAAAAAACACTAAAATTATAATATTTATTCTGAAAAAATTTAAACTATTAGTCTTGAGACAAATTTGATTTTTATGGTAAAATTTAGTTTGCATAATCTATTTATTCATGTCCTTTTCGAGTAAATTGATCACTTAATTAAAACTTCATTTTAAAAATTGATTGTAGAGAAATTCAATTAGTTTCATATAATTTTACAAAACCTGTTAGAAAAAGTACCTACTAAAAAATATTGTAAAATTATCGAATAGCTAAATAATTTGGTTTTCATGTTTTCATAGGAAAAACTTACACATTGATTTGAATGATTTATATATAAAATCGTAAAAAGCTTCGTTTACACAGAATTTGCTATTACTAATTTATATTATCATAATAATTTCTGTCGTTTCCATTATGGAACTTAATTACGATTTTTCTCGTTTAGATATCATCTCACCGTATTAAGATCCCATTTTCCCGAAACCTCGGAAAAGTTGCTAAATCTGCTGATGTATCTCACTCGGCGTGTTTGATATTTTTCTCATTTTCTCTCATCATGTCATTTTCACGGTAAGCGACTCGTGTCACTTCGGTCGATAATTACATATTATGGGAAAATAGTTAGATTTACCAGAGACGAAGTTATATTATTCAAAATAAATATTAAGTGATCACAAAATTAAGTTAAATATCAATATAGTACAATAGTTAAAAAAAATCAAACGATCATATAATACTTTACTGAAGGTTTGCTCCAAACCTTTACTGATAGTTTATTTTAACACAATTATTTGAAAGTAGAGAATAAAATTAGCTTATATAGTATTAGCTTTTTACGTTTATAGCCCTTACTTATCCCACTTAATTTAGGACAAAAATAGTTTACAATTGAAAATAGTTCATTTCAGTCACAGCTGTGTAAAATGGCATGGGAAAACCTCTCACACAATTCTTCCCTGAACCGAGATGAGTTTAATTCAGCTGACATATCTGCCCTATATATTATATATATATATATATATATATATATATATATAAATTTAGTTTCACACCTTACGTCCGCGGTGAACGCCTAAAATACTAAACCGATTTAAAATTTGTTTTGCTCACCGTGTACATATGGATCCCATTTCGGACATAGGGTATATTAAAAATCTCAATTAATAGCCGAAATTTTATATTATTTAATTAAAAAACATTTTGACATTTTACCATAGTTTGAGTTCTGTCGAGAGTCTACAACTCTAGCCCAAAGACCATAGAGCAACGCATGCAACGAA
>NW_020537256.1:0-19030 GCF_003426905.1 Ctenocephalides felis | reverse complement strand
AAAAAATTTGCTACTAAAATTGGTGCGATAGCATTAAGTGTTTTAGTGCCTATTATGTTAACCGTTTGCACATGTCAAGTCGAAAGTTTGGAGATTCTTTCAATAGTGTCATATTGTTTTAGATAAAGTAACACTAATAAGAGTCTGTCCTTTTCCCCAAATTTTGATCTTCTACCCTTTCCCTTATAGTTTAATTTAAAGACCCCTGTAACATCATCATAAAAAAAAAACTCATGCTCATCAAACCCAGTACAAATTTTTACTCTATTTTCCTTTGACAAAAACTTTGAAAAATACCTATTTTCTTCTACTTCAATTTCACTGTCAAAGAAAAATTCTGAAGAAAATTTTAATAATCGTAATCACAGTCATTTTGCGCATTTTTACGTTTAATATCTTCATAAGAGTCATCCATATGGGTAGATATTTTTGTGTTTTTAAATTTGATATTAATATTGATAAAAAAATATATATATTATTTTTATCAAGAAAAAGATTAGTTTTTTTAAAATTAAATAAGTTTTTTTAAAATATAATGAGTTTTATGATAAGTCTAAGTTTTATTTTAAAAACTCGCTTATATTTTAAAAAACTTATTTAATTTTTAAAAAACATAAAAATAAAAATATAACATATTTTTAATGTTAAAACTTAGACTTATCATAAATCTCTTCATATTCTCTTCAATCGCTTCATAGAACATAAAGGACAGAACAGAAAGAACTTCACAAAAATTATTCTTATAAAAAAGAAAGAACCAATATATCAACCTTTTGTAGTCATGAACCAAATGATTTGATCGTTTATAATACTGATGAACATAAAATTAAAACAATCTAGAAAAAAATAATATTTTGATACCTCTCCATTTTCCCCACTTTCTAATTTTGATTAAAATATATTAATAATTAATTTAAAAATAAAAAATAAATAAAAAATAAAAAAATAAAAAATTAATAAGAAAAAATAATAAATAAATAAATAATTAAATAATTTTTTATTAAAACCTGAATTTAATATCTAATTGATTATTTTTTTAAGCCTTATGACACACAGACTCTCCATTAGTCTCCTCAACGATGTGGCTTTCTATAAGTAAATAGGAACCGAGGAAGAGGATATGTCCTTGCATAGGATCACAGCCTGCTCAAGAGCCGTTTTTTTGTGTTGATGCAAAGAGGCGCCATTAAGACATAATAAAGTCAGGAAAAATAGTGGATATTATTTCCGGTTGCAGTGTAAAAACTTGCAGAAAGAAAGTACCTGTGAGAAAGGGATCTTTTTTTGTGGGATCTTATTTCACAGTTCAACATTTTTTTTTCTTTACATATCATTTTGCATATAAAGAAATCTTAATTGAAGCTATAAAAAGAAAGTGTAGTATTACACGGGATGAACCCTTGTAGACTGGCTCTCGTATTACAGAAAATCAGTGATACGTATTTCTTTAACCACCATGCGATAATAAGTGGTATAGGAAAAAATTGTGAAAGAGACGAGATGATGTTGTCCGTCCGTCGAAAATACAACAGAGGGCGTCGTTTAGGTCTACAATGGGTGTTTGGTGGCTACGATGTAGAGCAAAAGGTTGGCTTTATGTATTCTGTTCCAGATTGTATTAGGGAATCAATATTCCTTATTATTTTGGAGCATATACGAGTAAGTCCAGGTTTCTTTATATATTCTGATAGAGCTCAGATATATACTGCTCTTCATATTATGGTATACACATGGTACTGTTAACCATTGTACTAACTTTTTGGACCATGTAACTGGTGTTACCACTAAAACCGCGTCGAGAGTATGTGGCAAGAAAAAAAAAAAACTGCAAGTAAAGTCCGATAACGAACACACAGATCCACTTTATCAGCTCATCTAGGAAAATTCATGTGGATACAGTATTTTTCTGTGATTGAGAAATGTTTTTCAGCTGCATTAGGGAAGTTTACCCTATTGAATATTAGTTTTTTTAGTTTTTGCGCTGATTTGACGAAAATGATTTTTTATGATTTAAAAGCGCAAACTCGACGAAAAAAAATAATATTATTATATTTTAAAAAATTATATTAAAAATAATATTATTTAAAAACAATAAAATTTTTTATATAAAATAAAACTCTTAAACTTGTGTTTATTATTTCCTCATTTCTTCATCAAACATCCAATTATAAACTTCAATTAATGCCTTAAAATAGTTTAATTCCTTGAAATGGTCAAAATTGCTCAAAATTTGTAGTTTTACTTCTTTAGAATGATTAAACAAACTGAAAGAGAGTCTACCATAAAAAATTTGACTATATTAAATCTTGTTTTTTTCGTTTTCTTTTTTAATGATATCGATAATTTTGCTATGTAAGGGTGAGCTACTAACGACTTCTGGTTCAAGTTTCTGTGCCAAGCTTCCACAGAATTGGTAGTTCGTGGCAAATTTTTTAATATCGACTGCAAACGGATCAAAATTTAGGATCATATATTTTTTCAAAGATTTTGGAGTTTCTAGAAGAACCTATGTATGTTTTTTTAAAGTAAAATAAAAAATCATCTAAAAATTATGTATTTTCTTTTTTTTATTCTGTATATATTAATTCAAACATAGTTTTAATTTGATCTTGTGGTACAAAAGATAAATACAAAATACATTTTAATAAAAATCGTATTTTAAAGTCATTCTGGTAAAAATTTTGCAATTTTTAATTCACTATTTCTCCAGATGGATTGTCCGAAATGAAATAGACATCTATATACCTGTGCTTTCTTGTATACTAACGTTATTGAATTTATAAGAGCCTTTTCAAAATCGATTATAATGTTTTTTAGTGCTACGGTTAACTTATTTAGCAAATAATTGAAATTTTTTTCATAATGTTCTTGTGTTTTATTTTTTGCTAACACATATATTACAGGAAATACCTTTCCAAAAATATAAAAGTTTATTGATATTAGTTAGTAAAAATTAGTAGAAACAGATTTAAAGGTTCCATCAATCAATCAGGTTTTAACGTCATTAAAATTCTTTAATAAATTTTCTGAATAAAAACAACAAATCTCTCAGAATCGTTAAATCCACTGTATTGTGTAATGTTTTTAATTATTTTTTATTTAATATTATTTATTCTATAATTTATTTTATTTTATTTTTCTTAATAAAATCAACCGTATTTTAAAGGGTCCCCCTACTAGGTGGGAGTGGAAACGGAAATGTACCATAATTTTATTTTGGTACAGTTTGTCAAAAATAGTTTAATGGCATTAACACACAAGCCATTGATTCGTTTCATAATACTTTAAAATTGAAAATTAAAAAGAGGAAAGATGTTATAACTAACGAGAAAAAGAGAAAAATTTTAAAAGAGTTTTTTTTTATTTTTTAATAATAAAAAAACTTGCTTGAAGCAATCTTAAGATTAATAAAGATTTAACTTGTTAGATTTATTTAATTTTTATTTTAATATCTTTTAAATTTATATTTTTCTATTAACTTATAATTATCTAGTTTCCCTTAAATATTTAATTACTTAATTAAATAAATTTAATTTTTAGGGGAAATTTTCACATTGTGTTTATCGCCGTTGATTTTCGGTTGAAGTGCAAGCCAAACGTTTCTATCTTCACGTTTGGCTTGCACTTCAAACCGAAAATCGACGTAATTTAATGTGTTAGGAAGGAATTTACAACTAATTTAATAAAAACTTACCTATTTAGATGAGTGTTTAATTAAACTTAGGCTTTATTAAATTTATTGTTATGTTTTATTTTAAAAAATAATAAATATTATTTAAATTATAAAAATAAAAGTTTAATCAATATTTTTAATGTTTTTTAAGCATTTATTAAACAGGCCGTTTATTTTTTTATTGTTCTTTTAAAAATAAAATAAAACAGCCTATTGATATTCTTTTTTGTTCTGTTTCTTGGTTTAATAATCGTTTTCAATCCATTATTAAGACCCTCAATTGTATTGTTATTAGTTACAGTGATCTGGTCGACAAAAATTCAGAATGATTTACTATTAAATGACTAAAATTTAATTCTTGATAAACAGGAGTGTAACTTTTGAAACAGTCAATATACACTATGGAACCAGGTAGAATAAAATTTGACAAAACGGAATATAAAGTGTGCGTAGTGCGATCTTTAACTTTTACATAAAACACTTTTTTCGGGGTCCTTTTAATTCTCTTTCTTAAGTACCCTCGACTAATCTACCGCGATTATATTTTTTTTACTTTATTTAGTTTCATCAACCTCCACCACGGTTCCTTCTCCATCTATTTAATTTAATCTATTTAACTTGATTTTCACTGAATTCTAGGGTATCAGCTAACAATTCTCTTAGGTAAAAACACCATGCAGTAACAGCTTTATTACCAATTCCGGTTTATTTAGAAATTTCAACAGTAGACACCTTGTGAAGATAGAGGTGACAGGTCTTCAAAACATTTGCTACACTAATTTTAGTATTTTTTGAAAAAAGTTTCTTTAAAAATAGAAAAGACAACTTTGTGCACTTTTCTTTTACATTCAAATAAAAATTTTGTTGATTGTAAATTATAAAGGTAACAGACCTTTTCTTTTACAAGGACCTCCTCTCCTTCAAGATACACTACTGTTGCACTGTCAGTTGCTGTCACACAAAAAAAAAACATGTCTAATTTTATTCAAAGGTAAATTTAAATTAAATTAGAGGGTTAGGGTTAATTAAATTAATATTTATTAATTTTTTTAAAAAAGATTTATTTATTTTGAATTTTTTTAAAATATTTATTTAAAATGAAGAACATATGGATTGTAATATTTATAAAACAATGGAGCTTACAAAATCTAATTTCCGTAAAAACACTGAATTTTATGATATACTGCTATTTTTAGTTCTTCTCAAGACCTCCTCGAGGATTAAATTTTTGTGCGTATCAAACCGAAAAGAAAACCTTTATCGGGCTATAAATTTTAATTCTGATCCATATTTTTTATTATTTAAACTTTTTTGTTGCTCAAGTTTTCGTTTACCGAAATTTCTAGAAATAATTTATTTTTGTTTTTAAAAAAATTTCGCCACAACTAATGCAGGATGAAAAAAGATAAATAGATAATGTAAATACAAACATTTAGATTGTAAGTCGCTATACAGTAACTTACTAAATAGGCACCGAGTCCTATTCCGAGACTCTGATAATTCTGCTTTTTATTAATCAGTTTGTGTTATTACATTTATTGTTTTTTATTATTTTTTTAACTTGTTAAAATAGTTTTAATATTTATGGTCAAAAGATTTTACAATAATTGGAAGTTTGTCAAAGCAAAGCTTACTGTAGTAATATTTTCAATAATCTCTTTATCCTCGATATTTCGTCAAAAATATTTTAAAATACATTTTTACACTTCAAAAAATCTTTAATTAACTTCCCGTAGGGATAGTTATAGTAATCGCAAAAAATCGAAAATGAAAATTTTTATATATCTTTGCGTTTCAGAGGTTTCTGAACATTTTGGCATACCTTAGAAAAAATGGATGTATGTGTGTGTGTGTGTGTGTGTGTGTGTGTGTGTGTATGTATGTATGTATGTGCGTGTGTGTATGTATGTGCGGATACAAATTTTCGTCGACGATTTCGGGAACACGGATCAACCGATTTGAATAATTCAAAAAACATTCGATTCGTATTGATAAGGAGACGTGCTGATTAGTTTTTGGCAAAGACAGGTCTAGCCGTTCCAAAGATACGGGGCAAAAAGTGCCGAAAACGGTAACTCAGTTTTTAAGAGAACGGAGTGTCCAATTTGAATAAGTCAAAAAACGTTTTACTTGTATTGACAAGATGAAGAATTGACCAAATTTTCATAAAGGCAGGTCTAGCGGTTTCGGAGATCTAATGAAAAAAGTAAAAAAAAATGCCATTTGGCGGTCAAAAATGATCATTAGACATATGCACATCAAATTATCAGATATTTTATAGAGATTTTAACAATAAGTATGAATTTTGTTTACATTCCTATGGGTTCCGTACCAATGTTTACGCGTTAGACGGCGACGCGGCGCTTACGCGCTTTGATATTTCGTCTTTATGCAGTTAAAGCAGTACGATTGCTTTGAAAAAAGGTCAGATCTTCCAAAATATGTCAAAATAAAAAAAACATTTTTTTTCAAAAAAAAAAAGAAATTTAAATTTTTTTTTTAAAAAAATTTTTTTCAAAAAAAGTAATTTTTTGTCCAATTTGTCCATCTTATTTTTTCGAAGTAAATTTTTTTCAAAAATGTTAATCGTTTTTAAAAAAAAATAATTTTTGGTACGGGAAGTTTCAGCAATTTGCCTTAAGGCACGATGCCCTAATTGCCTTAAGACAGAATTCCACTTACAGCTAGTTATTACTCTTTTACTATATTTAAGTTTTTCCAGATAATTTAAACTCTTATTCTTAGAGTGGAGTAATAACTCTAACTGATAATTTAGTCTATGATCGCTTTGTCTTTCAAGATTGCCCACGTATTATTAGTATCTAGGACACTGTATTGCTTTCACTTAGTTTCTTAGTTAAAAAAATTCTTAACATTTAGATTTTTTTACAAAAATGAAATAGTCATGCTTACTCTCGGGATATATTTAGGATAAAAATGCACAAATTCCATTTGTTAGTGTTATATCCCCGGATATAATCCGAAACCAGGTGGTTTAAGTAGTTGGATTTAAAATAAATGCTTTTTGTTTGTTTTTTTTTATTGATGGTTTCATGGGTCTTTAAAAATTATTTTTTATATACTTTAATTTTCCTAAAACAACACGACCGGGAATCGAACCTTTGGCTTTGTTATAAGCTATAACAGTTAGATTTCCACTTTTATTAAAAGACAAATATTGAATGTTTGACAAAAAAAATTTACATCATGAATAATGCAGTAGCTTTAAATTTTAAACACGGTCGTTTAATGCTTGGATCTTGGTTTTCAATAAAAAGAAAAATATTAATAGAACCACAGGCTGAAAGACGGATGATTGTTGTTTTTTAAGATATGTAAAGAAAGCTTTAAACAAAGGGTATCTATATCTTTTACACTTATTAACACAACGTGACTAGGCCAACTAAGATATTCAAACCATGGTAGCATCTATTATAGAAAAAAATTTAAGTTAAAATGTAAATTTATACTGATAATTGCTTAGTCTTTTTTTTAACTGGTACATTAAATATATAACTTAGTTTCTGTGTTACATTTAATAGTGTTTTATTCAATACTGAATTGGTAGTAGATGTTGCTAATCCTAAAATTGTTGTCAAGCGACTTGTGTTTAACATATAGTAAGAGAAATTAAAGTCGATCCTTAGGCCCTAGCTTGCATTAATCCAATTTTCCTGCATCTTGTGAATCAATTCTGTTTTTACAAGCTCAAAAATATACTCTAACTCATGTTCTTGAAATCCAGTGGAAATAAAAAGAGAAGTATCTTTTCGTGTTAAAGCCTCATATAAACCATTTTCAACAAAGTCTCCTTCACTCTAGTAAACTTACTAGTATGTCATTATTGTTAATTATATCGTTCTTAAGTTCATCTAAAAAATCATCCATAGAAATAAAATTGTAATTTTTTAAAAAAATAAAACTATAATTCTGTTTTATTTAAATAACTTGGTTTTTCGGAAATTACAACAGTATTTCGGAAATCAAAAGTTTTATAAAAAAATTCAAGTGATTTTTAACATAAACATTTTGAATTATTAACATTTTTCATTCAGTCTTCATCATCAAAGCCATTACTTATTCAAAAACATTTTAAATCTAGGTTATTACTTAAAATTTTAAAATGTTCATTAATTCATATTGATTATTTCATGCCCTTTATTCCTAATTCTGTAAATTTCTTTTTATAAGACTTATTTTATGGCATGATTTTTTTTGATATTTTATTAAAAGAATGATATAGATGATATAATGAAAAAATTGCTTAGTTTAGAAGTTTGGACATATTTTGAATTAATCGCATTGTCAATAACTTTTTTTATTTCGAGTATTTATGTCCATTAAAACTATAATATTGTTTTCTTTGACCAAGTAGGTATAACTTTGTTTACGTATATTTTTTAGGCAACAATTCGACAACTTATTTTTTAAAAAATTATAATATTGTAGTAAATTTCTTTTTTCCTTTATATTCTTCATATATTATACTTTAAAATGATTTCTTTCCTAATTATATTTTTATTCAAAAATCTTGCTTTCTCATCTTGTCATTTTAGAAAAAATTTTGTCGACATACAGGCTTTAAGCCTTCTAATATTGAACCTCCCAAAAAATATAAATTTTATTTATTCAATTAAAAACGATTTATTTCATAAAGAAAAAGGGTTCAGCAAAAAATTACAATTTCTTAAAAGTTTTAATTGTACTATACATCTACACCTTTAGAATCTTTTTTAATTAAAAATCATTAATTATTTTCTACTCTTTAAAATACATTTTATTTTAAAATATTATAGTTTTATTTTAAATTAATTAGAAAGTCAGTTTATAAAAATAAAATCTATTTTGAGATGAATACATGTAAATTTTTATTATTTAAAAATGTGAGTTAATAACAACAATTTGTACTATTAATTTCATTCAGCTTATAAAAGGAATATGCTCCAAATTTCTTACAAACCTAGCTATTTTAAATTTAGTGTCTGGTAGATTACTTCGATAATATCTAAGTTCATTAAAATTTTTCAATAATCTCAATCGTTTTCTTATCGTATTCTTTTCTTTTATCCATAAACTCTTTTGTAATATAATTTCTAGAATAAAACTTTTCAAGCGATTCAGCTCTTTCATTTCTTTCTTCTGCCAAAGTGCTAAGATCAAATTTATCAAATTTAGGGATATTTTTTTCCGGTTGAAATTGTTTAAAATATTTAACTACTTTTTTAATATTAATTCTTCCCATATCAAACACATGATCATACACAAATACTTCAAATAAAATATCCGCATATTTATAAGCACAATCAATTTCAACTATACTTTCCTTTATCAGATCATAAAATCTATTCAAAATTTCAATATTGTCATCAGAAATTTCATATAACCTGTACGAATACTTGATATTGTATTAAGGATGATCCAAAAAGATTTTTTTATATTTGTTTTTGACAAATCTGTCAAATTTTTTTTCTAAATTTTTTTTTTAATGTAATTTTATATTCACTTTTTTTTAAATTTAATTTTTTTAAACACCAAGAAAATCTTCAATAATTTTACTTTCAATTTTTACAACTTTTTTGGTGTATTTTGTTTGAACTTTTTTACTTCACCTAAATCATTTACAAATAAATTGAAGAAGAAAAGATAAAAATATAATAAGTCTGTGTTGTTTAGGTTGTGCATTTCTTGTGAAATTTCTAAAAATGTTTTTGTGGTTGTTTTGAATATTTCTGGCAGATCGCTTGTGTTTATAGGCACATAAAGCTGAGTATTGTTTTCATTATTATCCATATTTGATCTTTTTTAAATTTTTCGTTAGTTGATTCTAGGTCAAAGTATGTAAAAGGTATAAGTTTGTCAGTTCGATCTAAATTACTTGTAGTAATATTACCATTACTAGTCCACATAAAAAATTCTAATCCAGAAAAAATAGTAGTCCCAATAAAAATTATAAATGATAATAAATACTTTATAAGATTCATATGGGTATATTTTTTACTCATTTATACTTTTTATTTTGTAATTAGATTTCCATTAAAAGAACAATTTTCAATTAATCATTTTGTTTAATAAAAATTACTTTTTAATTTAAAAATATTTTAATTTTTTTTTAATCTTTAAATAATTCTTAAAAAAATACTTAAAATATATACAATAATTTTTTAAATATTTTATAAACTTTGAATTATTAATAGTATAATTTTATAAAAATATAATATGTTTAGTATTTTAGAAATGTAAATTCAAATATTAAATTAATTAGTATTTAATTTATAAAAATTAATTTTAAGGTGTTTAAATTGTAAAATTAATATTTATTTATTAGTAAATAAGCAATATATTTTGCATTTATAATTATTTTTGTTTTTAAAATTTATAATAATTTTCTATAAAAGTAGTATTCCTAATAAAATTTTCTACTAAAATAGATAAATAATAAAATTTAAATTACAAAACTGATAAATTATATTTTATTTTCATTAAAACTATTTTTTATGAATAAAATTTGTTTTTTATTAGAATTTTATATTTTAAAAATAAAATGATTGAAGATTTTTCATAAATTATTTAAAAAAATATTAAACTCAAGTATTATTAAAATCTTTATTTTTTAAATCTTTATTTTTAATTTTTTTAAATATTATGATTTTTTTAAATTATAGTAATAATCATTGATTATGTCTAGAGATTTAAAATTGTTCTTTGTAAAAATAAAAATATTGTTATAAAAATTATGTTTATTTCTGCAGATGTATAAATTTTTATTTTTTATTTTTACCAAAAGCTTCCTTTTAAATTAAAAATAAGTTCACATAAATTTTTAGATTCTCGATTTAATCTACAACAGTCAGTCGATTTAGTTATTTTGGATTCAAAATTATTAATTTTTTTTTTTTTCTTGTTTATTGAGCTGATATTTTGATATAAAGGAACAGTTAAATTTATTAAAGAATTAATATACTTAAATAGTAAAAACTATCAGTTTATGACAAACACTAATATCTTTGCTTATATCTAAAACATTGATTTTCTACTTTTTATTGATTTATTCACTTTGACATAAAAAATATTTTTTAATTTTAATAATTCATATTGAAATAGAAATTCTGATTTATTGGTAGAAATTGGTTTAAATATAAAATTATTATAATTTAAAAAAATATTTAATTTACTAATATTTAAAACACAAACTTATTTCTTTATCTTTTTTAAATGTAAAATTAAAATAACATACTATTTTAGAAACTTGTCTTTTGAATCTAAATAATACAAAAATAAATTTCACTAACAAATTTAATCATTTCTTTCTAAAATTCTTTTCATATTCCTAACCAACATAAAAAACTCACTTTTAATAGAACTCCACTTATCAGAACTCGAATTAATCTCCCTCTTAAAACTATTAATGTGACTTGTCCCATTCACAAAATAATACCTCAAATTTAAATAAAATTGATCACTAATCAATTTTTTAAAATGTAGTGATTCTATTTTTCTAATTTCTTTTTCTTGATCTTCTTTGGTTAACAAATCATCAAAAAAAATTCTTTCAAATTTGTATTCATATTTCTTAAAAATGAAATGTTTTAGTAAATCATTTAGTTTTTTTTGTTTAATTTTATTGGGTCAAATTTTAAGTAAACAAAAAAAGTGTCAAACATTTTGTTTGCGTTTTGATATGCTTTATTTAGGTAGTTAGTTGCTGGTTTTATTATGTTAGAAATGGATTCATAAAAATCTTTTTCTCTTTTTAACAGGTATAAATATTGGTTTACGTATTTTTCGTCATAATCTGGGTTATTTAGAAACATTTTTTGTGCGTTTTCTTTCCTGAAAAGTTCTCCTTCAGCCTGAAAATTATTTAGGTATCTAACAAGGTTTTAAAATTCTTTTTCTTTTAATTCTAATTCATCTAATAAATAATTATGCTTTTTCAAGATATTCTCACAAATTTTTTTCTAAATAAAGCCAAAATTTTACTTAAGTCACAATAAAAGAGAATAACAAATACGAGAATTTTTTCAAAATAACAAAATTTTGTATCAAAAAAAAATTGCTGAATATTTTGGCAACTATTAGGATAAAATATTCGGAGAAAAACTATTTCTAATATTTTTTCATTGATTGATGATTATTTTTTACATGAAAAAGTATAAAGTAAAAAACTTAAGAAAGTAATTTATAAAAAATTGTAACAATTTCTCAGCAAGATTCAACTAAAGATGAATCAAAGAAAAATGACAATATTTACACACAAGAACTTAATGATTTCTTGGTTTGTAATATAACCGAAGAACCAAGAAGCATTAAGGACCTGATAAATTTCTTTGACAAAACAAAGACCCATCCAGAAACCTTGCAGAAGAAAAGAAAGATCAAGTTTATCTCAGCAAGATACCTCTAAAAATGTGTCAAAAGAAGAAGATAATATTCAAATACAAGATCTTAATGATTCCTTTGTTTGTAATATAGCCGAAGAACCAAGAAGCATTAAGAATTTGATAAATTTCTTTGAGAATGAAGGTGAAAACAAAGAAATAAATGTTGAAGTTGACCAAGAAAATAAAGACAGAAATGATGTCTTAACATTAGAAAATCAATTTAAAAAATATCCTGAAAAGAAATAAGCAAAGCACCTGGTGTTGAAGAAGAAATAACCTTCCAGTAAAGGATTTGATAGATCTTTTTGAGATATTCTGTAACAATAGAACGTATTCTTATACATTCATAAAAAGAGAAAATTTATTTGTCAAATTTACAAATTTCAAAGGGTTACCATTAAAAAGGGTGTTAAAGGCAGGATTAATAAGAAAAGAATATTATAGAAGTGGTCCTGAGAATGAAAGTTGTTTAAAGCCTAGTAGTTTGAGATGTATATACGGGATGATAAGGTGTGAATTGAAATAAATGAGATCGAAAAAAATTTAAGTCCTTTATAAACTAGTGGTTTGGTATTTAGCCTTGAGGCAAGTTACATGAACTTCCCGATATGTGTAAATAATCGACTTAAAAAAAAAAAGTGTAAATAATATTCTTTACCAATCCTACTTTGAAAAAAACGATAATAATTTTAGCAAACTTTGACGAATTTGTAAAATTAAACTACTTGTCGTAAGGCCATAATATTACAGTAAGTTCTATAAGACCATGATGATATCGCCAAAAAAGTGCCATGAAAATCGGCTTAAATTTTTTTCAACAGTTAATTACAAGAAAACGGCTCGGTAGATTTTCACCTAAAATTAATCAGTATCATTCCCAACTAATATCTTTCGAACAGTTTTGATTTGTTAAAATCGGTTCGGTAGGATGAGCTTAAATGTCGACGAAAATTTAACACTTTTTTTCAAGAGTTAATTACAAGAAAACGGCTCGGTAGATTTTCGCCTAAAATTAATCAGTATCATTCCCAACTAATATCTTTCGAACAGTTTTTGATTTTTTAAAATCGGTTCGGTAGGATGAGCTTAAATGTCGACGAAAATTTAACACTTTTTTCAACAGTTAATTACAAGAAAACGGCTCGGTAGATTTTCGCCTAAAATAATCAGTATCATTCCCAACTAATATCTTTCGAACAGTTTTTGATTTTTTAAAATCGGTTCGGTAGGTTGAGCTTAAATGTCGACGAAAATTTAACACTTTTTTCAACAGTTAATTACAAGAAAACGGCTCGGTAGATTTTCACCTAAAATTAATCAGTATCATTTCCAACTAATATCTTTCGAACAGTTTTTGATTTTTTAAAATCGGTTCGGTAGGATGAGCTTAAATGTGTACGAAAATTTTTTTGAATTACAAAGAAACGGCTTGTCAGATCGTTGCACAAAACTGACAAACAATAGTCCTCACCGAAATACATCAAATGGTTTTTAAATTTCTAAAATCGGTTCAGGCGTTTTTGAGAAAACGTCGATCAAAGTCTAATTTTGACAAATGCCAAAAAGACCATACTGATTTTTGCAAACTTTGACGAATTTTTAAAGCTGAACCAGTTGTCGTAGGGCCGTAATATTTTAGTATGATCTAGAAGACTATGGTATCTATCGTCAAAAAAATAATCATAAAAATCGTCGAAATTTTTTTTTTTAAAACTTTATTACAAGAAAACGGCCCGGCCGATCTCTACCAAAAACTAATCAGCACGATTCCCAACCAATATCTTTCGAACGGTTTTTGAATTTTCAAAATCGATTCAGAATTGCGGGCTAAAACGTTGACGAAAAATTTTTCACTTTTCTGCCATTTATAAAGAAACGGCTTGGCCGATCGTCGCACAAAACTTACAAACAATAGTTCTCGTCGAGATACATCGAATGGCTTTTAAATTTTTGAAATCGACCCAGCCGTTTTCGAGAAAACGTCGATTTACGGCAAAAAATCTGTTCACATACACACACACACACACACACACACACACACACACACACACACACACCCACACACACATACTTTTTCCAAATTTGGTCTCATTCGATTCAGAATGGCTTGAAACGTCGAGAAAACATAAAATTAGCGAATCGGATTTTTGATGAAAACATAAACTTCTCCTTCGGGAAGTTAAAAATTAGTATTTGTCAAAATGTTAGTTCTTAATTTAAAAAAAATTATTTAATATTAAAATGTTTTTTAATTAGATTTCGTTCTACATTATAGTTAATTAAAAATTAAAATTAGCTTTGTAAAATATTTGTAAAATATTTCTTAATTTGTTTTATTTTTAAACTGATTAAAAACTTAGAAAAATGTTATATCAAATCATAAATAACATGTTTAAATCTATTCCAAATATATTTTTAGATCACATTTTGTTTAAAGAAATATAGCCAACTTTTAAAATTAATTGAGATTATAAACATTTTAACAAAAATGTGTTAATTTTTTACTTATTTATAGATTTTTTATAACAATTAGTAATATAGAATTTGCAAATATTTATATATAGGATTCTTTGCTCATAAGAAAAAATATTTGTAATACGTTTTAAACAACATAATAAAATGTAAGAATTTTATGATCTTATTAAGTTAGCACAACCATCTCATAGCAGGATTAAATAATTTTATTTTAAATTCATCACAGAGGGAAATTAGCATTTACAAAAAGAATGTTTATTTTAAAAACAGATATGAAATATAATTTTATTTTAACAAATTTTAAGCCATAATACATGCTTAAAAATTTCTGATCTAATTTAGATAAAATAAAACATTTTTGATAGTTTTAACTTTAGATGCTATAACATTTTATAAAAAAGAAATTTCATTTTAAAAACCAGAATTAAAAAAAATAATTTATAATAATTTTTTATATATAATAACAAATAAAGATTTTCGGTATTTTATAATGTAATTAAATTTACATTATAGTCTCTTTAAGATGATAATACTATGAGTAAAACTAAAATTTTAGTAATTTCATTAAATTTTAAATATTTTGGAGGTTTTCTTTGCTTAGATTATTATTAAACCTTGTTATATACAATGAGGATCGTTTTTAAAGGTTATTTTGAATTTAAATTAGTTTTGCGTTTAATTTTATACAATCTTTTAATATAAAATATATTTTAATTAAACTTAATATGTAAATAAACATAAATATATATTTTATTGCAAATCACTTTGTATCAAAAGACATGTTTATAATTAAATTTACACTTTACACCTTTGAAACCATCTTAGAAAGTTAGTAATTTTTTACTTTTATATTTTGTCGATTTAAAAGATAGTTAATTGGCTTTATTATTATTTAGTTATTTTAGGCTTGTTTCAAAAAATTAAATATATTGAAAATAAAAGTCATAAAAATGATCCCATTTTATTTGTTGACTTAAAATCTCATATTTGAAAATATAAATATTATTGCGATCATAAATCCCAATTAAAGGATTTATCTTTATTTTTTTAGAAAAATTAAAGAATAAATAAAATTAAATAAATAACGCATGTGCTACCATTTTTTAAAAATAATAGACAAAAGAAAAACAAAAACAAAAGGTTTAGTCACGTGACCGGGAGTCACAACAATATGTTTTAATATTTTGAAATGTTCTTACCAACTTGTTTCTTCTTATAATAAATAGTATTTTTAGGAAAAGGTATCATTTATTTATATTTAATTTATATATTTAACTCCTTAAAATTTAACCAATGTATGATCTTTTCTTTTAATGATGATTATTTCACAATATGAAAATGACGAATCACAGAGAAAGGTTACTTGTAATATCCAACTGGAGGGATTTGTATGTTTACTTAAAAATTTTATGGAAATAGTGAGAAAAAAAAACACAAAGTTTATGGAGCTAAAATAAAAAACATATCAAGTCAGGCAAAACATTTTCGACCTAAGGTCTTCATCTATTTCATTTTTAAAAAATAATACCCAGAGTTGAATATAAAAGTAATATACATTTCCATATTAGAAAAGGAGTTAGAATCGTAATAGTTTCAAATTTCTTAATAAAAGTATTTAAGATTGATTTTAAAAAAATTATTGGTATTAAACATTTTATTCTTTTTTTTAAAATACCAAAAAAAGGTCATTGAAGGGCAACGCTTTCAACCCGGTATTATCAAAGATGCGCAACTATAAATTAATTTTATAAACCCGATTTCTGGTAAAAAAACTCAAATTATCGAATCACTTTGGGCAGGTTTAAAAGACTTAAGTAAAGAAAATTATATTAAAAACAATCAAAAATGATTTATTAAATTGATGAATTTAAAATGAGAAAAAAATGGTTTTTTAAAACAATTATAAATTTTTTACATAAGGCACATGGGTTCGAATTATAAAGACTATCTTTTAAATTTAATTTATTATTTAAAGAAAAATGATTTTAACCCATGTCTTTTTAGTCTCAAAATAAAAGCGTAAATAAATTTGTTAAAGAATCTTTAAAGTCTATTTATTTGAATCACTTACTTACAGGTGCCTATCCTCAACGATATAACATCTTGCATGCAAGGGAAGAAGCCTTGAACAGTCAGAGAGACACAGTAGTGCACAACACAAACCAAACAAGACAAATAACACACACATATGAAGCAGAAGATTACACATACCCAGTAGAATTTGAGTACATCGCTGGAAGCTCTTCTGTCAAATTAAAAAGGAAAATATTTCCATTAAAGGAAGCGGAGATCAAAAGCAAAGCAATTACTTGGTGCGAAAACTTTTCTATTTTATCGAAGCTTGCTAATTGGTCAGCTAATGATTCGCTCGAAATACTTAAATCACTTATACCACCGCACCTCATCTCCAAGGTACTTGTCATAGGAGATTTAGATGGCACATTTGATAAAATTTTGATTTGATACAATTAGGAACACTTTCTTTACCTATCCTTTTGAATGAGTTAAAACTAGTAAAACAGGAAAATTTCTACTTTATTATAACCTATTATAACGTAATATTGAATATAATTACTAAGATGAGTCTTATTAACAGGTACTCTAAGAAAGAAACAGAAAACAAACTTCTTGAATCTTTCATCTCTGGTCTTCACTTTGAAACACAATTGGAATTACATAAATTAAATATTATTACAGTTGAAGACATTATAAAATTTATCCAAAAGCAAGAACAAGTCCTAATAGCTAACCCTCAACAATCAAGCCAAAGCATACAGTATAGTGATAAAACAACTACATTTAAAAGTGAACTCTACAAAAAGGATAACTACAGTAAAATGAAATTCTGTAACTATCATAAAACTACAACTCATTCCACTACAGAATGCAACAAGTTGAAAGAATTGAAAGAACAAAAACAAAACTAGTTGGTTTGGTATTTAGCCTTGAGGCAAGTTACATGAACTTCCCGATATGTGCAAATTAATCGACTTAATCAATAAAAAATAAATTAATTTATGAGTGATTAAAAGTATTCCGAGTGATTTATACACATAATTGAAAACGAACAAACATTTTGAAACGAGGTATTTTCTAAAAGCAAATTTTCAAAACTGAATAATTTTTATAATTGAACCAGTTTCCAGGACTTTAATGGTTTATTATGTTCAAGACCAAGTACTCTATCATTATACCAAGTAAATAGTCTAATTTTAATTTTAACAAATGTCAAAGAGATACTCATTTTCTCCAACTTTGATAAATTTAAAATCAAACTATTTGTCGTAAGGCCGTAATATTTCAGTAAGTTCTATAATACCATGTTATATATCGCTAAAAAAAATCCATAAAAATTGGCTTAAATTTTTTCTTCAACAGTCAATTTCAAGAAAACGGCTCGGTAGATTTTCACCTAAAACTGATCAGTATCATTCCAACTAATATCTTTCGAACAGTTTTTGATTTTTTAAAATCGGTTCGGTAGGATGAGCTTAAATGTGGACGAAAAGTTTAACACTTTTTTTCAAATTACAAAGAAACGGCTTGGCAGATCGTCGCACAAAACTGGCAACGATAGTCCTCACCGAAATACATCAAATGGCTTTTAAATTTCTGAAATCGGTTCAGGCGCTTTTGAAAAAACGTCGATCAAAAGTCTAATTTTGACAAATGTCAAAAAAACTATACCAATTTTTGCAAACTTTGACGAATTTTTTAAAGCTAAACGAGTTGTCGTAGGGCCGTAATATTTTAGTATGACCTAGAAAACTATGGTATCTACCGTCAAAAAAATCATAAAAATCGTCGAAATTTTTGTTTAAAAAACGTTATTACAGAAAACGGTCCGGCCGATCTTTAACAAAAACTAATCAGCACGATTCCCAACCAATATCTATCGAATGGTTCTTGAATTTTCAGAATCGATTCAGAATTGCGGGCTAAAACGTGGACGAAAAATTTTTCACTTTTTGCAATTTACAAGAACAAGAAACGACCCGGCCGATCGCAGCACACAAAACTCAGAGAAGATAGTCCTCATCGAGATACATCAAATGGCTTTTAAATTTTTGAAATCGGTCCAGCCGTTTTGGAGAAAACGTCGATTTACGGCAAAAAATCTGTCACACACACACCACACACATACTTTTTCCAAATTTGGTCTCATTCGATTCAGAATGGCTTGAAACGTCGAGAAAACATAAAATTAGCGATTCGGATTTTTTGATGAAAACATAAACTTCTCTTCGGGAAGTTAAAAACTTCAAAACTCATCACAAAAATAAAGAACTAAATACCATAAACCTACCTAAATAAATGCCCTTGTTGATGCGGGTGCTAACGACAACTACATTGATGAAAAACTAGGGACCTACAACTAGAAAACAAGAAGTATTCTTACGTAAGTAATATTTGAAAACTCAAGTGAACATAAAAAAGCAAATCGTAAATCTTAATTTTAAGTTCCAAAATTCTGAGAACGTAAACTTGACTTATAGCTGTG
>NW_020537255.1:0-18961 GCF_003426905.1 Ctenocephalides felis | reverse complement strand
AAATAGAATTGGTGAATTAAATCATATTAGTCAATTTTTTTCCTGCATCTGCGTTGATCGTTTGCTCAAGGACTAAATCTATTGGTTATCTTGAGGATGATTTATTTGTGCGTTTGATGCAAGGTATCCAAGGTATCCATCGTCCATGGATTTAGCAATAAATGGATGAGTAAGTCCTACTTTTAACAAATTGTTCACCAAACATCGCGAATAATTGGGCTGGTTGGTAACAAAAAATATATTTGAATATTTTGATAAAATATATTTATATAAAGCAAAATCGCCAATTCTTATGCTTTGGCTCAGTAATTGATAATAATTAATCAAATCTATATAAACAGTGTGAAATTGTGCCGTTTTTCCAAAGATTCCAACTCTGCATTCTTCTTTATTCATTAATCATTCTTTGTATGATGATATCGATTTATCAATGTCGATATTTCGTCACCCCATCTTTTTCAACGAAAGATTGGAAGCATAAATTTCTAATCCAAGAGCCATTAATGGATGCAGTCGTTTACATCGGTTAAGTAAAAGTGTTTCCTGTTAAACCCATCTATTGATCCATTTGCAATTACCTCGCTTTCGACTGCAATGTTCATTATTCCACATTCATCAATATATTTTCCAATGACTCTGAACAATGCTAACATTATATGGAATGGACCTAAATGTATGAATAAATTATCAAAAGCTGGTTTCTCTGTAGATTGAACTTGCATGGATATTTTTGCTATGGCTAAGTTATACGTAACATTTATGCAAGGTTGTTCAATTTCTGCAGCAATATTTTGGCTTTGTTTCATCGTTTCGACTACAACGGATGCATTTGTCGGTGACTCATTAATTGGTGTTAAATATGATTTTTTTCCTTTATGACTATGAGACTCTTCATTTAAATAATGATGAAACTCAACCCACATAGGCGTTTTTGGAATTTTCAGACTATGACAAAACATCAACAAAGAGCTTTGTTCATAAATCAGTTGCAATGAAGCAGGTAGCATTTCTTGTCTTAAATTTTCTGTAATTACATATTATTTTAAATTAACCCACTTTGAATCGTCGAATTATTAAATGTCATTTTAACATCAAAAAAGAAAATGTTTGTTTACATTCGTGGTAGAGTCTACACTGCACATACGAGTTCAAACATGAACGAACAATTTTCTTTGATGTACCGACAAGTTGTGGAACATTGCTCGCCATGTTTGTTTGTGTTCGTTCGTGTTCATTGCGGCGCCCACACTATGCTCGTTGCCGTTTATTATTTATTTATTTATCAATTTTACAAGCCGTCGATATAATAATATTATAATAAGGCTTAAGTCAATATTTTATAGGTTTATTGTAATTTAATAAATAATTAGCTATTTTGTTACGTATTTATTTATTATGTAATTTATTTGCTATAAACTTATTTATGTTTAGTTAATTATAATTATTTTTAAATATAAGTTAAATAATAGTTTGTTTGTTGCAAGTATTTTTAAAAATTTAATAAGTATTTTAATAAGCTTTACAATACTTTTACAATATAATTATTTTATTTAACAAATTTTAGGTTATTTTATGATATTTAACAAATTTAAGTGTCTTATATTATTGTAATTATTATTATTATTATTAATATTATTATTATCATTTTTATTATTATTGTTCAATATTTTTACAAACGTTAACTATCTTTTTTTTTTCTTTTACAAATTTTAAGGTATTTTGATGAAGGAAATATTTTGTTTCACAATTTAAGTGTTTTTAAAATATAAGTTTTTGGTTAACTAATTATTAAGTATTTTAAAAATAACAATCAAATAAAAAAATGTTTCACAATTTTTAGTGTTTTTAATTATAAGTTTTTAGTTAACTAATTATTAAGTATTTTAACAATAACAGTCATATGAAAATAATAATTAGAAAAAAAAATCAATATTTTGTTTTTCAGTTTTTTTAGTGTTTTTTAAATTATAAGTTTTTGATTAACTAATTATTAAGTATTTTAACAATTAACAATAACAGTCATAAAAAAAAAGAAAAAAAAACAAAGAAAGAAATAACAATAATAATAGTAATTTAGAAGTATTTAGTTTAACGAACGAATTATTTTGTGACGAGCATAGTAGGCATAGACATGGCTGGTAGGTGACATCAGTCAGTTTGGGCCCGTAGATTCGTAGGGATTTTTGCCATCGTCGATCCATCGATCTTGCTGCTGCCTGTAAATGAGAAATTTCTTCGAGGGGGAAAAGTCGCGTTAATGATTAGTTGAGATTTTCGGGAAAGTAATTTGAAAAATCGAAATTTAAAACTCCAGAGTGCTATAAAAAGTTAAATCCTTAATGCATTACTTAGTACTTTATGAAAGTTCTTATTATCAAGGGTACGAACACGTAACGGCATAATTTATTCATAAATTGTATACCCATACCATAGATAGTATTAAAGAAACTGTGTAGTTTATATGTCCTACCTTTAATTATTTTATGTCTCGTATTGTGCTTGGTATTTGACATCGAAGACAAATAAGAGCCTGGATTATTTTTTATGAAATTAAGTGTGACTAGAACAAATATACTCGGTACTGTTAAAATTTTTTGTTTGGTGAAGATATTACGGCATGATGTGTTGGAGGATAGTGAAAAAATTATTCGAATTGCTCTCTTTTGAGTTTAAAAACTTCAATTAGTTCATTAGAGAAACCCCAAAATTGGATATCGTAAGCAATGTGTGAATAGAAGTTTGCGTAATAAATAGAAAGTAAACTGGATATTCTAATTTTTGATTTAAGGCTTCGCAGGATAAAGCATGTACGCGTTAATTTGAAGCATAATTGATTGGAAACGTGTTCAGACCAGTTAATGTAAAGAAGAAATAGGAGCGGTCCAAGAATTGATTCTTGTGGGACACCCATTTTCACGTTTAATTTCCTGGATATAACTTTCCCACCGGTGCTATTGTCCAAATATAAGCTTTTTGTTCTGTTGTGTTAAACAAGATATTAGTAATTTAAGCGAGCTAGAACGAAAACCATACATTTCTAACTTATCAATGAGAATGTTGTGAGATATACTGTCGAAGGCTTTGGAGAGATCGCAGAAGACGGCTACGCAATGACTTCCATCTTCAAATAAGTTAATAACATTTTGGATGACACTAAAAACCGAGTACGATGTAGAGTGTTTTTTCCGAAAACCATGTTGGTTGTGAAACAAAATATTGTATTTATTTAAGAAGCCAGAGATTCTAACGTCCAAACTTTTTTCAACTACCTTACAAAAGAATTAAGAAGTGAAATAGGTCTGTAATTGCTCGCAATATTTTTATCGCCTTTTTTATGAAGAGGGCGGATTTTGGAGTGCTTAAGATGATCAAAGCATTTATTAATACATATTAATAAGTTATCAATAAAGAGAGGATAGAATTCTTAATGATGCATGCAGGATTTCATCCGGTACCGCGCGGAATGGAATAGGAAGATTTAAGAGATTTAAAAGTACTTATATGTTCCTCAATTGTGACAGGAAGCAAAACAAAGCTATGAATATTTCTAACAATATACGAAACAGGGGAGCAGCAAGTGATGTTCCAGGTGATGGAGGAAGTCAAATTTGCAGCCTCATTAACAAAGAAGTTATTCATTTCGTTCAAAGATTCAATCTTCAAAGATTTAATTTCTATCGCAGATTTATGTTCTAGATTCAGTTCAGAATTAATGAGAGACCACATAGTTTTTTGCTTGCAAGACGAGTGCCGTATTAAATCTTCGTTGAATTTAATTTTCGCTAGATCAATTAAGTCATTAAACATTTGCCTATATTTCAAAAAGTAAATTTGAAACCATAAAGTACCATTCCGTTTGGATAGACGCTCTAGAAATTTTAATCTATTGAATGATATACATAAGCCCTTAGTGAACCAGGGCAAATTCCGTTTAGGGGCCTGAAATCTTCTTGAAGAAGGGAAAGCCAAATTAAAGTTGTATAAAAAGAATGATATGAAGTTATTAAATTAAGCATTAGCGTCATTACTATCCTGAAATACGAGGCTATCTTTTTCCAGTAAGGCTTTGAAACATAGCTTACTGGCTGAGTCGAAAATTCTCGAGTAACTTATTTTATCGTTGAATGGTTTTGTTGTGCTGCGTATATTTCACTGCTTTAACAATGATATACTACAGCTTGTTGTTGCCTTCAGCGGAGATTATTTCGAGGATATATAATTATAAATTCAAACTCAAGAAAGTCCTTTTGATGGAACTTTTGATGAATATTAAATGTAGTTTGTATTTAATTGAATTTGGTAGTTTAGTATCGCCGCTAGTTGCCAAGAAGAGACTGAATCTTGCATGTGCATCATAGGGTTGTCGCCTTCGGATATCTTCGGGTATCTCCGATACCCTTCGCCTATCCTAGCTAGTGGTGTGTATACTAATAGAGTATTCGATATAGGAATATAGTGTTGTGCAGCGGGCACAACATTCCTCCCCTCTTAGAAAAGATTATAGTTTGTTCCTAATTTTAGACACCAATTTCAAAAACATACTAAAACTATAATCTTAAACAAAATATAGAGAACATAGAAATTTAAGAAAAAAAAGAGGAGCTTTAGATGCCCTTACACAGAATATTATAAAACAGTTATAAAATATAGAACATGATTCATACATAGAGAAGATATTACATACACACATAGTTAAGATACAACTAGGAATAACGAAAATATTATAAATTTAGAATACAGAAAACATCAAACACAGTATATATATATAAAGAATGAAAAATGTTAAAATATAATCAATAAGGAAAACATCAAGAATATTAAGTATACAAAAAATGAGAAAAATATAGAAATATGAAATATACAATAAAATGAATATGAAAAACATTGGGAATAGTTAAATTTTGTAAGTACAAAGCACAAAGAATTAAGAAAATATTAAAATATATAATTTATAACAAAATGTATAGAAAAATAACAATATTAGTCTGGAAATAGACAAACATTTAACACAAAATGAATAAGATAATATTAGAAATAATTGAAATAGTAAAGAAAAATAGAATTTATGACAAAATATAATTAGAAAATATCTATAAAAATTTATAAGTGTGAACATTTACTCACCTCTTGCTTCGCAACAGAGTATGATTTACAGCCGAGTCTGATAATTGTGAGTTATTCTCAAAAGGTTGAATTAAAAATTTATATTTACTAAAATAGTCGTCATAAGGATTGGAATTGTGTTTAGAAAGTTGAAGATTGGGATTAGAGGGGTTGTTATAAAATCTTTCTAAACGTTTTTTAAAATAGGTAGAGATTTGGAAATTATGACATTGACTATTTAAAATTTTATTAGATTTATTATAATTAGAAATTGGAGGTTTGGTAGGAATAGAATTTTGTAATAAACGTGAATTAATATTAGGTTTGGGTTTTGGATTCGGGGTGGCACGGGATGGAAAATGTAAAGGAATAGTTATAGAATTGTTAAAATTTAAGTTTGAATTTTTAAAATCAATATTTCCCCCATAAGAATTTAAAAAATCTATCCCCAGTATCCCATCACCCCTTATATAAAATTTATCTGAAACAATATAAAATTTATGCGTGATTACTTTATTCCTCAATAAAATTTTGAAATTTGCTGTCCCTATAGTCTCGACAGTACGCCCTGAGGCACAAGTAATTTTGATTTTGTCATTTTTATTGGTATTAACATTAGTATCATCATCCAAATTAGAAAGTTTAATGACACTGACTTCAGCACCAGTGTCTACGAGAAGATTAATTTTAGGTTTTATAGTGTCGAGGAAATTTAAATTGATATAGGGAAGGCTTTGTGTAGTATTGAGGCAGGAAATTTGAATATTTTTAAATTGTTTAGCTTTAACAATTTCTTCAGGAGTAGAAGAAGTAGAAGTAGTAGGTTGGTTGTCTAAAATTTCTATATTATTAATTTTGGAACGCTGCTGTTCATTGTACATCCTTCTACGACAGTCTCTTATCTCATGGCCAATGCCTTTACAGTAATTACAATGAACAGGGGGCTCAGATTTGGTAGATTTGTGATTAAAGGAATTATGAGAGGTATTTAAAGGATTGAAGGGTTTGTGATTAGATGAATTGTACGAAAGGTTAGTAGGTTTGAAAGGTTTCTCAAAACGGGAGAAACTTGATTTAGACATTTTTATTGAAATCTCCTCCTCGATAGCTATGGAAATGGCTGAATGTAGGTTTTGAGGAGATTTACAATTAACTATAATTTTAAGATCAGGGTGTAAAGTTTACACTGTAAACCCTCTTAAAAACATAATGTGCTTGGTCTTAGATTAATTTTAGGTTTTATAGTGTCGAGGAAATTTAAATTGATATAGGGAAGGCTTTGTGTAGTATTGAGACAGGAAATTTGAATATTTTTAAAGTCTTTAGCTTTAACAATTTCTTCAGAAGTAGAAGAAGTAGAAGTAGAAGAAGTAGAAGTAGAAGGTTTGTTATCTAAAATTTCTATATTATTAATTTTGGAACGATTCTGTTCATTATAAAGTCTCCTTCGACAATCTTTAATTAAGTGGCCAATGCCTTTACAATAGTTACAATTAAGCTCAGACAGTTTGTGATCGAAGGAATTATGAGAGGTATTTAAAGGATTGAAAGGTTTGTGATTAGTTGAATTATACGAAAGGTTAGTAGGATAGGATTGAAAGGTTTCTCAAAACGGGAGAAACTTGATTTGGACATTTTTAAAGAAATCTCCTCCTCGATAGCTATGGAAATGGCAGAGTTTAAACTTTGAGGAGATTTACAATTAACTACAATTTTAAGTTTAGGGTGTAAACCCTCTTGAAAAACATAAAGTGCTTGATCTTGGAGGAGGTCAGTATAATATGAATTAGCTGCAGGGTTATTCTTTTTCTTAATTGTGGCATCCATCAGCTGCCTTAAAATAACCTGCAGACGCATAGAGTAGGACTGTACGTCCTCATTTGAATGCTGATAAATTTTATTAAATTCAATCTGTAGTGAGGAACATAAGATAAAAATTAAGAAATGGAGATAACTTTTGGTTATCGGAGCCATCAAAAACTTTAATTATGTCCATTGCTCGGTACAATGTTAATGCATAAGATTCTACCATTTTAAGGTTAGTATTAGGAAATGGAAAACAGAGAGAAGGAGCAGATGAAAATTTGGAAAGGGATGTAGATTTAGGTGAGACGACTACAGTATTATTAAAAACTGAACTTACTAAATTTGGTCCTAGATTTTTGTTTGTCGACTCGAAAGATAGGTATGCCTCAAATATTGAATCAGTTGATCTGCTTATTACACTCTGTTGCGGCAGCAAGAAGTTTTCTGCATCACGAGATTTGGACATTTACTCTATATTAAACAAAATGGAGTTAGTAACATGAAAAAAATAGATGAATATAATATATAGAGATAATGAATATTGAAAAGAATTTGTAAAATCTGAAGAATAGTATATAAATTTGTAGTTTAAAAAGATAGCATATAAAATTCTCAAATGTATTAATCTAAAGGATAGTAATAAAATAATATAAGTAATCTTAAAAATACAGTATGTAAAATTATGTATCTAAAATAGTAAATATAAGTATTCTAAAGGATAGTATAAATTTGATAATCTAGAGGTTTGTGGAAAAATAATCTATCTAAAGGTTTGTAAAAAAAAGCGATACTTAAATCTAGAATTGGTGTCTAAAAGTTTGAAGAAAACTATAAATTATTGTTACTCTGTCCTTTTTGTAGTGGAATTTGCCTGTATAGAGACGCCGTCCGACCGCGTTGCTTGGTTTCAAGTTTGCAAGATGGCGGCCAGGTTCGCGCGTGCGTCGAATATAGATTAATCTAGGAGGCTTACTTGCTTTTGGCTTTGTTTTCCAGCTTACTTTCCTGTGTTTTCCTCGATCCTCCAGGCCTGTTTTTATGTTGGATTTTACCGCTCGCCACCAATGTTGTGCTGCGTATATTTCACTGCTTTAACAATGATGTTGTTGTTGTTGTTGTTGCTTGTTGTTGCCTTCAGCGGAGATTATTTCGAGAATATATAATTATAAATTCAAACTCAAGAAAGTCCTTTTGACTTATAAAATAATTTATTAACACTAACAGAACAACTTTTAATGAATATTAGATGTAGTTTGTATTTAATTGAATTTGGTAGTTTAGTATCGCCGCTAGTTGCCAAGAAGAGACTGAATCTTGCATGTGCATCATAGGGTTATCGCTTTCGGATATCTTCGGGTATCTCCGATACCCTTCGCCTGTCCTAGCTACTGGTGTGTGTACTAATAGAGTATTCGATATAGGAATATAGTGTTGTGCAGCGGGCACAACAGTTTCGTCTTAGATGCAATAGCAAGGGATATACCGTAATGATCAGATAGAGTGGTGTTTGTGATAGGGGATTCAATGAATTGTACATTAGTAAAAATAAAATGTCGATACACGAGGCTAATTGTGGAGTTACATGAGTTCGAGTATGAATAGTCTGGCTCAGATTAAATGATTGAATTAAGATCTTAAAATCACCTAACAATTTGTATTTTTTATTAAAATGGATATTAAAATCGCCGCAAAAAATTATTTTATCGTATTTATTAGACAGCTCATTTAGAAGATCATAAAGGAGAGTATTAAATGTGGAACCATTTTAGTCTGGCGATCGGTAAACACAAATTAAACAAATATGACCACACTCAAGAGATACTTGGATAGCACAGTACTCAAAGATTTTTTCAACGCAACTAATTGTTGCCCAAATTGCTTACAGGCATATCGATCTGAGGTAAAAATACGAACACCGCCATAAAAAAAAATTTGTCGGCAGAAGTAGGGCTGCAAACGATAACCTTTTAGTTTGACCAACTGAAGTTCAGTTCTTTGAGCCAATGTTCAGCAAAACACAAGACATCAAAATTATTATTAGTGAATATTTCAATTTTATTTTTCAATTTTATTAAAATGTTTATATTAGAATTGCTATTCATGGGGAGAAATTGATATAAGTTATTGTTAAGTCCGAAAGGAATTGTTTTGCTCTGAGGAATTGATTGTTTCTGAAGGTTGCGAGCCACAACAAGACCGATTAGGGCCCCTTAGCATTATTGCTTTGGCCAACAACCTTGATAGCTTTACTATGCTTCTAGGAAGCAAGTGCAAGCCATGTCTGGTGTAATCCCTCACTCCAATGCGGCGATTGACATCAAACACCCGTACATTATCAAACTTGCCATAACCTAAATTATGGCAAATCAGACGATTAGCATCAAAGATTGCAGCATTATGACCCGGATCATCATATCGGTAGTGAATTGTCACAACACACAGGTTTGTATTCCGACAAGAATGACGGATTGATTCCAAAGCACCTTGAATAGCATAATAGGAATCGGAATCATTCGTCCCAGCCAATATAACAGCATAGTCGTTCATGCCACAATCGAACACAAGATGTCTAATGTCGCACACCACCTCAGAGATGGGGGCACCAGGCTTGACTATGCTAAAAATACTAAACTAAGGTCCAAGGAAAGTCTTCAAGTGTTCAGCCCACCCTCTTCCGTGGCTATCGGATAGAAAGAGTACTTTACTTTTTTGACAATCATTGCTAAATGAACTACTAATGCGATGCTTGAGGAGCTTCAACTTGGACATGAGCTTAGTAAATTCATCCCTAATTACCTGTGTATCCAAATTCCGCCTTTGTAGGTGGATTGAGATATACCATTACACGTGGTAGCAAAATTGTGAGAAAATCGAGCAGGGATTTCGTAAGAGCTTATTATGTCAAGCACACCACTGGCTTCGGTTATTCTGAGCTCAAAACTATCTACGCTGGCCTAAGAAGATGACAGTTGTTCTCTCAGATCGTTAATTAATGGTACTAGAATTAAAAACTTGGTTTCTAGTAAAAACCATTGTACAAACCACTATCTAAAAAAATGAGAAAAAAGAAAATAAACCAAATAGACAAAATATAGATAACAATTCACTCAAGTGAACACAAATAGCAAACAGAAAGTCAACACAAAACGCGGTAAGGTTATGTATATGTCAGTCTAAAGGTCACAAGAGTGAACAACGCTAGCGATAGGCACGTCCGTACGCTTCGAGTATCAAATGACGAAAGCCACGTCATATCCTTTAGATTGAGTACTAAACCCGCTTTTCTAAGATAATCCATGCCTAGTAAGGTGCAGTTTGATCTTGCCGTCGGTATCGCAACAAATTCCGTGCACTATGGTGGTCGTTACTACCACGTCTCTTGGTCTTGCTTCTCCGTCTGCCATGGCCATCTCTATGTTTCGCGGTTGAAACTTATGTCAGTTTTTTCTTAAAACTTCATACAAATGATAACCTGCGAGGCTTTGGTCGGCGCCAGTGTCCACGAAACCGGTGGGTTTGCGTTTCTTCTGTTTTGACGGACTTTGAGGCGTCGACATTCCTGCGTCGTATGGCTCCTTCGTTTACAAAATGTACAGCCCACTCTGATTTGATTCTTGCACTTCACACAGAAGAAACTGGCCGCTTGTATTTCCGCTCCGTCGCTAAGACTCGTTGTGCAATTCGGGCATTTACTGCGGATCACGCCTGGCTTACCGCAACCATAGCATGAGTATTTTGCATCTACTTGTATAGAAGCAGTTTTTGTCTGTGTCCTGGTTTTAGTCCGGCACTCTTCTTCAATGTGTCCGGTCCGTTTGCAGAACGTGCAAACTTTCTCGTTTCCTCTTTGGGTATGACACATTTCTTATTCTCGTTTAGGTTGGCTTCGATTTCTCGTGCTCTCGCTAGAAGTTCTTCGAACGATGAAACCATTGTACGCGGAATACGCTCACGAATATTCAATCGTAGCAGCCCGTATATCATGTCCAATTGGCCGCTTATTGGGATTTCAGGCGGAGGAATCTCGGCAAATAGAGCTCTCTTCTTACATATGCATAAATCTGTCGGCGTGCTACGGTCCTGTCGTGTGTTGAATATCTCTAAATAGTTCGCGTAGGCTGGCTTCTGAAGTGCGAATGAGGATTTTATTAGCGCTATTGCTTCTGTAAACGTGCTTACCTTGCTTTTTATGCCTTGCCAGCAGGTGGCTGCGACGTCTTTTAGTAGTAGCGGGAGTCCCATGAGCGCTTTTTCTTCACTAATATTCTCCATTTCTTTGTAGAGTGCTATCACTGTAGTGAATTCAGCAACTTTCTCTGCGTCCCGCGTTCTATCGAAGCTTGCCTTGCAGTTTGCGAAACTACCTGAGCTTTTTTCTGGTTCTTTCTGGCCTAAGGCTACAATTAGCCTTTGGAGCATGTCCTCAGTAAGGTTGATGGCCATATCCGTCGTGACAGTCCGTTTCCTCAAAACTCTGCTGGGTGCCAGATTTATGTTGTATACTTCGATCCAATCCTTTTCTTATCACAAAGTTGGGCGCCAATTTGTGACCTCACGATGTTTGGTCGCTGAAAATATAATTAAAACAAAAGCTGTAAGGCAACTGTTTCTTATATATATGGCGTCTCCCTACACCTAGCGGCGAGAGTAACAACCAGAAACGCCAATACCAACTTCATAGACACGATGCGCCGTCGCCAACTTGACAGTTTGCGACGTTCTTCACACGCAACGTGTCTATGAAGTTGGTATTGGCGTTTCTGGTTGTTACTCTCGCCGCTAGGTGTAGGGAGACGCCATATCATTCCCCCCAAGATGAAAGTTAGCTATCTGTCAGAATAGAAATAAGGTTAAATGTGTGTTGTCAAATATTGAACGCAACTTTCTTTTTGGCTGTTTTCTTTGTAGGTTCCTTTGATGACTCCCAGGGATGTGTATGAAGTGGTTGAGAAAGTGATTCGTAATCTGCATCTGTTTTATTTATATATGCTGGTTTTAGCCTTTCAACAGCGAAGTTCTTTGCGGCCCCATCAACGCGAAGTTTGTAAATCCTATCAGAAACTCGCTCAAGTATTTCATAGGGTCCTCTGTAAGGTGGTTCCAAGGGCTTTCGTACATGATCTGCTCTGAGGAATACATGTGTGCATGTGCCCATATCTTTCAAAATGAAAATCTTGGATTTGTTGTGGTGGGCTGTTGGAGTTGGTTTCAATGCACACATGATTCGGCGATGATTCTCTAGAAAGACCTGTGGATTCTGTGAGTTATTAGATGTATTGAAAAAATCACCTGGAAGTCTCAATGTGGTTCCGTAAACCATCTCTGCTGCTGATGTCTTAATGTCTTCCTTGAATGAATTCCGTAGACCAAGTAGTACGTAGGGTAGTGTCTTGATCCACGGTTCAGAAGAACACATCAGTGCAGCTTTTAGGGTTCTGTGCCAACGTTCTACTAATCATTTGCTTGAGGGTGGTATGCAGTTGTACGTGCTTTCTTTGCACCAACTGCCTGTGCCAAGGACTTGAACAGAGATGACTCAAACTGCGTGCCTTGGTCTGATGTTATTGTAGTTGGTGTACCAAATCTGGAAATCCAGCACGTAAACAATGCTTGCGTGACTGTCTCAGCTGTGATGTCTCTCAGTGGGATGGCTTCCGGCCATCTTGTAAATCTGTCAATAATTGTTAAGCAGTAAGGAAAACCATTAGTATTGGGTAAGGAAATTATGTCAATATGAATATGAGAGAATCTTTCATCAGGAATAGGGATGTGCAAAGGATTGAAATGATTATGTTTATGGATCTTGGACTTTTGACAGGATATGCATTGACGAGTCCAAGTAGCAACATCCTTTCCAATTCCAGGCCAAACATACCGGCTGCGTACTTCCCTGGATGTAGTCCTGATGCTTGGATGAGAAATACCATGGACTACGTCGAATGCAGTTTTGCGGAGGCTCTGTGGGAGATAAGGTTTAACAAAGTTTGACTCAATTATACAATAGATCGGAAAACCATCCAATGTTAATTTGTGTAGTTTGAGAGAAGTTTCTCCACCAAGCAGCTCCTGCATTTCTGGATCCAAGCTTTGCTCTATACATATTTGTTCAGCTGACAGTCTGGTAGGCATTTCAATAGTGTTAATTCTTGATAATGTATCTGCCACTACATTTTCTTCACCTTTCACATACACAATTTCAGTAGAGAACTGGGATATGTATTCCAATTGCCGGCGCTGCCTGTCTGACGCCTTTTCAGGTCTCTGCTGAAATGCATATGTGATGGGTTTGTGGTCTGTCTTGATAATGAAATGCCTACCTTCCAGCAGGTATTCAAAATATTTTATGGCCGCAAAGATGCCTAAAAGCTCGCGATCATATGTTGAATACCTCTGTTCTGTGGATGTGAGCTTTCTGGAGTAGAAACCTATAGGGTGCCATGCACCATTTTCTTCCTGCTCCAGAGTGGCTCCAATGGCTGTTGTTGACGCATCTGTTACTAAACATATATTTGTTGCAGCAGCTGGATAATGAAGTAAAGCGGCGTTTGCAAGAGCATTCTTTACGTCCTCAAAGGCTTGCAGAGATTCTGGGTTCCAAATGACAGGTGTTTTATCCTTCTTGACTGAACTACGTAGGTAACTGTTCAGCGGTGCTTGCAGTTTGGCTGCTTTTGGGACTGATTTCCTGTAATAATTCAGCATTCCCAGAAACCTACGCAGTTCCAGAACTGTTGTTGGCTGTGGGAAGTTCAAAATCTTGTCCACCCGGTCTGTAGCTGGAGAATAGCCTTTCTCACTGAGCTTGTAACCCAGAAAATCTACTTGGGACTTGCCTAGGACGCATTTGTTGGTGTTGATGGTTAGAGAATGTTCTTGCAAACGCTCAAAAACTATCTGCAGGTGGCGATGGTGTTGCTCCATGTTCTCAGACATAACCAGAATATCATCCACATATATAAACACAAAGTCAATGTCTTGGAATATGTGGTTTATGTAGCGCTGGAATGTCTGAGTGGCATTCTTCAGTCCAAAAGGCATGCAGAGGTACTCATATAATCCCCATGGAGTTATGATGGCAGTCTTTGTATGTCCTCCTCATGCATCGGCACCTGATGATACGCTTTGGCAAGATCTATTGTTGAAAAAATTGTTTTATTGTGCAGGTTTGTAAAAACATCACTTATTAGTGGAGGAGGGTATTTGTCTGGTACCGTGCTTGAATTAAGTTTTCTATAGTCACCACAGAGTCTATAAGATCCATCCTTTTTTGATACCATATGTATTGGACTTGCCCACGGACTGCTTGAAGGTCTCAAAATGCCCTGTTCAGGAGATTTTGTATCTCGGCTTTTGCAGCTGATGTTTTTCGCCAAAAATCTTCCTGAACCGGGCAGCAACTGGTGGACCTGTTGTGGTAATCCTGTGTGCGAAAGGAGATGGTTTAATTGTTAGTCTCTGTGGCGTTCTAGTGATTGTTATATATTTGTTTAGTAAGCTCCTGAAAGGTTGGTGTGGGTTAATTGTGGAAATGTTAATGTTCTGGGTCTTCAGCACTTTGCCATCAGAGGCTAAGCCTGTCGTTGAATCAATTAGTCTTTTGCCTTTCAGGTCTATTAGTAGATTGTAGTAGCTTAGCAAGTCTGCACCGATTATGGCTGTTGCCACATCTGCTACTGTGAATTGCCAAGTGAAGGGTCTGCGCAGCGAAAGGTCCAGCTCGAGAGTCCGCTTTCCATAGGTGGATATTCGGCTGGAATTGGCTGCATACAGAACAATCTCTTCCTTGGCACGACCGGTTGCAAACTTGCTAGCTGGAAGAATCGAGAGAACGGAGCCAGAGTCTATAAGAAAATTTATCCGTGTTTTTCTGTCTGTCACACATAGTCGGAGCTCTGGACAGACAGAATTAATATCACCATCATTACTTGCTCCTGGTGTTGATGGTGACTTTAGTTTTCCGGCTTCAGGAGAGTCTTAACCAAACAGGGTTCTATGCATTTGGTAGCCTTCTCTCCAAACCTGCTATGGTAAAAGCATAGCTGTGATTTGGACGGCGTCTTTGATCTCCCTCTCCTGTGCCTGGAGTGACTTCTGGTCCTGCTTCTCTCGTCATGTTCTCTGCTATGTTTTAAATTCTCCACTTCTGTCGTCAAGGCATTTAGTTTCTGCATCATGGCAAGCAGAATTTCTTGGGTGCGGTCACTTCTTGGTTCAGGTGCTCTGCTCGCTGTGGCCATCACCGATGATGGCAGTCCACAAGTATCTACAAGCCTGTCTGCCATCTCGCCAATGGCTTGTAGCCCAATGTTTTTCGATACAAGCAGTAGAGGCCGGATGTGTTGTGGGAGTCTGTCCAACCAAAGTTTATGGATGATATCCTCCGAGATTTCACTCCGAGCCAGGTCAATCATTTCCCGTAGTAGCTGGGATGGCTTTTTGTCACCTAGGACAACGTTTGTTAACAATTTGTCTACTTGCTTTGACCTCGACTCGGATACTCGGTCTAGGATTATGCTCTTCAACGTGTTGTATTTATTTTCGGTTGGCGGATTTCGCAACACATCGCTTACCAGGTGTAAAGTGGACCTGTCCAGAGCACGTAATACCGCCGTGTACTTCGCATGGTCGGATTTGATCCTATCTCCAAGAAACTCTGTCTCAATCAACAGGAACCATAGATCAGGAGCATCTTCCATGAACGGGGTTATTGTATGCCTGCCCACGTTGTAAATTTGTCCGTTTTTAAATCATTGTTCACTTGGTTGGAGTTGCTCGCACATGGCGTGCGAACTTGAGTTTCGTCAAAATCGATGAGCGATCGATTTAGATCTTGTGAGGCTTCAGTGTTTGCGGGTGAAGACATTATTAATGATATAGTATACCTCGCTTGTAGTATCAAGATCAGAATTCAGCCACGTGTTTTCTCAGTCGCGGTCACCAATTATATAGATGTTGGGTCTATATATAATTTATATTTATAATTAAAAGAACTGAATAACGTGTATATAAGTTTAATTTATAATAACAAAATAAGTATAAAGTATTTCACTGATATCAAATGTATTTAGGTTAGGTTTAAATTTTCACTCTTACAAGGGTTGATGCACCAGAGGGTGAGATTGCATTTTTCGCATCCCTCGAGCCCACGCAAGTGTTGCACGATGCGCCGTCGCCAACTTGACAGTTTGCGACGTTCTTCACACGCAACGTGTCTATGAAGTTGGTATTGGCGTTTCTGGTTGTTACTCTCGCCGCTAGGTGTAGGGAGACGCCATATATATATTAATTACAGGGTTCAAGAATAGATTAGATACAAAATATTTGCAATACTAATATATTTGCTTCGGCCTCTAGTAGTAGCGGGAAGTTCTGAATCTCGTCGAACACCGTCGAACTGTTGTGCGTGAATCGCGTCGAACAGTTTTAGTCCTCTCCTGGCTTGTTATGCGTTGAGCGCGTCAAACGTTGTAGATCTCCTGAAACTGTAGTGCGTGAGTCGCGTCGAACAGTTAATCCTACTTGAGGCTTTTAGGTCAGCTATCAATTACAACGTTTTTACTTTTGCAGGCCAATTTATACTAAGGGTCGCTTTGCAAAATCTTACGGGGATGTAAGCGAGCCAATCCTGTGTCCGAAGTCGGTGTGTCCTTCTTACACCGTAGTGCCGTCTTATTCTAGCTTCATCCCTCTCCTCCAAGGTGGTAGTCGTTCTATCTCGCTCACTCCCACGGCACTATATCTTGTGTTCTCTTGCATCTTCGACTCTAGCGCGTAGGGTGAGGGAAGTTTGTCTTGAAGTCTGTGTTGAGTACCTGCTTTTGCATGACGCGTCCTTATGTGCACCGGTTCTATCTTTATCTGGACTCGTCACGTCTTTATCTATGCGTATTTGTATGTTTGTATATACATAAGCATTACTCACAACCATATTGCAATCGTAGTAATGCGAAAATATTGTAATTTCTATGATTATGGATTTATAAGGTTATTTACAAGTTTATAAGATATTATGAGATGATCAATACTACTCATGAATAATTGTTAATGTACAATTATTCATTTTTATTAATATTTTTATTTCATATATATTATAGGTTAATGTTGCAACCAATCTGTATAATAAACCTATTTTAATTAATTCTTCAAACATGATATTTGGCACAATATTGTCATATGCCCTTTTTATATCATAAAACAGGGCTACCACATAATTTTTTTGAGAATGCAATATTAAAATAGTCATTAATTTACATAGATTATCCTTTGTGCCTAATCCCCTTCTAAAGCCATATTGACTTTTATTTCTAAAGCCATATTGACTACAGAGTAAAATGGACAGAATGAAATTTATTGAGAACGATGCCGGAAGCATTTCTACAAAAACAAATTCTTGCGGGTCTTAGTTTATATAACCAGTTGACTAAAACTTAATTTCAGGATACTTCATTTTTACTGCCAAATATTTTATAAATCTCCTATTGTTTTAATGCAATTTTGAATAGTTTGAGAGAGTTTTGATCTTCTCGTCTTTTTTAAAGAAGCTTATAGTTTTTAAGACACGCTCAGCCTCTTTACAAAATGCTAAATGGTTAGACTCGGCTAGAGAGAAATAGAGCTCTTCCTAGGGCTTGACAGTTTTTTTTTTGCAGAACTGGAAGCTTATTATGAATTATGAATTTTAATTATGAATTCAATAGAATACAATTTACAATATTTTCACTTTCTTACTTTGCTTAGTAACTCTACGGTAGTCCATCACTCTCATCTTCTTCATCTTTTCGGTATACATAACATCTGAAATACATAATTTTCTGAAATAAAAATATAAAAAGTCAGAATAAGATAATAATGATTATCTAAATATTCTGCTGTGTAAATTTAAATGTCATTAGTTTTAGTTTGTTATTATCATCTTAATCTTGAACTTTGGCCAATAAATAAATAATAAATAAAAAAAACGTGTATCATTGCCTTCGACTGCTTCCATTTTATCCATTTTTTGGCTGTTCTGATAACTGAAAAAAATAAAACACATGAAATATGTTCAACAAATATCTGAAAAATAAAAATTATTAAATATAATAAACAAATATTATTAGTTCGAACAAGAATCAATTCATTTACTCATTTTTACATTACTCTATATTAAATGAAAATAATTATTTTATGACGAAATAAAACTTCCTTTACACACTTTTTATCTGAGATAACCAGGTTTGATCCTAATACCGCAATATTGATATTGTGACAACTTTCTCGGCCCTAAGCGCCTGGTGCGCACACCTGGTAACACCGACCGTATTATTTTTCCAAATGGTGCTCTGTTTCTGGCGCCAACTTGTATTTTGCACAATGGCGCCAGTATTGAGCATATACGGTGGCTCTGGGTATGCAGGCACCTTCAGCTTCCTCGTAATATTTCCTGAGCCATATTACCTAGCAGGAGTAATGAAATTTAAATGAGGGATTCTAAGGATCATTTCAACATATCAAGGTCATTTAGCTCATTCATTGCTCCTGCAATAGTTGCGCCTAAATCCGAACATTGCGTAATACCTTTATCAGGCGGCCGCCCGTCTTCTTGCCTGTACGGGCCCGATTCCATTGTTTGCTTATCACTATCAAAACACTAGAGGTAAAAGATTTACTTTCACAATACTTCAATAATAATTTATTTAGAACGATTTGCACACTTCGAATGCTCACACAATACTTTAATCACAATACACACTATATTAGGTCAGTCATTGGTAGTTTTACCTTAAGAGTTTGCGGTAGTTTTGAAAATTTGCGATTTCATAAGATTTTGATGTGATCTTTACGAATTTCAACTTTGCCACCTCAAATTTTGCCGCTGCGCCGCCTATTGGAAAAATTGCGTCAAAAATCAGTTTTTCAACAATAACTCCTTTTCTGGCTCGTGTTACATTAAAATAACTTTATACAAAATTAAACTAGACAAAATTTTCTATAATTTATTCAATAACGTTTTTTTCTGTAACATCAATAGTTTTAGCGTACGTGCGCCGCAAAGTTTCTGCTGCTCGCGCCA
>NW_020537254.1:5000-35645 GCF_003426905.1 Ctenocephalides felis | reverse complement strand
AATAATCCTCCCACATCATAACTCATCGACTTAACTCTCTTCGTCAATTCAATTACAGCAACCTAAATAATCCTTCTGTTGTATAGTTTGTAAAACAACTAAACAACTCGATGCGCATGGATGTGGATTATGCATTCATGCATTTTCATGCAGTCGGGGATTACTTAAGATCTCGGTTGCGGTTTTTGCCGTTAAACCGAAAACCGTAAACCGTTAAATCGCGAAACCGAACTGATGGTTTAATTCGGTAACGAAATTTATCGAACGCGTTGGGAGAGGTATGAGAGATGTTTACTGTTTAGTGACGCTTCACACCACACAGGTGGAGACTGTAGTTAAATCATAGAGAGGTGTGCGTAATGAAAATCTATGTAATCACACACGTAGTAAGTTATAAGGTAAAAAAATATTGTTAGTGTTATTATCAGTGAATCCTGTTTTTTAATTATGATTATTATTATTTCTTACCTGTTGTTTTTGGACGTGATTAGGTTCGCCCTTAAGGGGCCCCAGCCCTGTCAATTCGGTGTCCTTTCTGATGACCCACTCGATTAGTTCGCGAAGGGACAGCAGGAGGGCGCTCCAGTGCTCGGCGTTACTTTCTAAGCGATTTCTGCAATAAAAGTATAATATATTATTAATAATAATAATTAGAAAAATAATAGGTTGTCAAATAACTCCCTTCCGCCTTTTTGTAGTAAAAGAGCAAAAAAGCGGAAGGGAGATATTTGACAACCTAATATCTTAAAAATGATGTAAACACCACCTATTCTTGTGTAAAAAATATTTTTAAAACAAAACATAATATCTATCTCTATCTATCTATTTTTATTTATATATAACTATTCCTTTCTCCTTCTCTCTCTCTTTCTTAAAAAAATCCTTTTATATTATATATATATATATATATATATATATATATATATATATATAAAATTCCCAACTCGCTCCAACCAGTGAATATTTAATGTTAACTCTCTAAACGTTTTTGCAGCCGATAGATGGAGCGGCAATTTTGCTTAATAATTCACTAAATCGAAGGCGATAAAAAAATCAATGATAAAGAACAAGGAATAAAAAAGGCAAAAATTAAACAGCCACCTAGATTTTACAAAGAGGACTCTACTGACGAGGAAAAAGACAAACATACTTTCCAAATAAAATTTAAATTTAATTTTGCTCGGTTTAGCCAGATTGCTTGTCAGTAGAATCCTTTTATCAGGATTTTTCCTACATTTTTTTTATTCAATAAAAATATTACTGAGTTTGCTCGACAGTAAAATTCTTTCTGTTGTATTTTAGTTCGCTCATCAGTACAGTTCCTTTTCATATAATTTCCCTCATATGTTTGTATGCATATATCTCTATGTGCATTTAAAGTTTGTTTCGTAAATTGCCCTCCCTCACTAAAAGCGGTGTATATCCTTTTATATGGGAGTGTCTGTGGCAGTGGCGGTGTATCCTTTTCCCGACCGCCATTCCGACGTCCGCCTTTTCACAACTTGTGAATAATTTAAGTTGGCGGTCTTTTAGCGGCACCTGCTGCCCTCTATATACACCGCCGGAGTAATTTACACTAAAAACACACTAACGCACACTAACACTACACTACAATATATATATATATATATATATATATATATATATATATATATATATCAGGGTGGTCCTTAATATGGATAAAAGTTTTGCCTCTTAATATTAACATTTAGTCAGTCCGCACTTCAATTAAAAGTTTCATATATTTACTACAAACATATGTCATTAAGTAACTCGTCGCGCCATCTGCGATGTATTAAGTCGTAATACGCTGTATTACTTGTCAAATGTTTATATGATTGCTGTGCGGCCAGGCGTAAATAGAATACCTTACCGATGCACAAGCGTCAAAAAAGAATATAATCATAAGTGCAAGTTTTTGATAATACATATTTGAAGTTAGGTTTTATGTGTAAAGCGCCTGGTCGCACAGCAACTATATAAACATTTGACAGTTTTCACTGTCATTGAAGAATTCGCCCCTAAAAAAACGAATGAGTAAACTGAGACACCACTGGCAAACTTAAATATTCAGATTTTGAAAAAAAAATCCAAATATTTTGCTAGTCAAATACCAAGCTCGTTTAACTGTAATTTTGTGTCGCTCGTCAGTAGAGTCCTCTTTCTCTTCATGCTTATATTTGCTTGCCAGTAGAGTCCCTTTTCCTTTATTTTTGGTTTGCTCGTCAGTAAAGTTCCTTTTTTCTTATTTTTATAATTCGCTCGTCAGTAGAATCACTTTATCTATATTTTGCTCGTCAGTAGAGTCCCTTTTTCCTTTTCTTTTTAAGTTGATTTTAGAACTCTTTTTTCTTTTATTTTTAGTTTGCTCGTCAGTAGTGTCCATTTGGCTTATTTTCATAATTTGCTCTTCAGTAGAGTCTTTCATTTCTTTATATCATTTTGCTCGTCAGTAAAGTCCCTTATTTTTAAGTTCACTTTATTCAGCAGCGTTCCTTTTTCATTTTATTCTAGTTTGCTTGTCAGTAAAGTCTCTTTCTCTTGTCTTTATAGGTTGCTCGTCAGTAGAGTCAATTTTTTAACCAATTCGCTGTGAAGTCTAATATTTTTGCTCGTCAGTAGAGTCTCTTTTGCCAATTTTTGAAGTTTGCTCATCAGTAGAGTCTCTTTTGCTAATTGTTATAGTTTGCTCGTCAGTAGAGTCCCTTTGTCCGATTTTATAACTTTGCTCATCAGTAGAGTCCTTTCTCTTTTTCCTATTTTTTCGAGTTTGTTCGTTAATAAGGTCCCTTTTTTTTCTTCCAGAATTTTGTTCGTCAGTAAAGTTCCTTTTTTCGATGTTACGTTAATAGTTTGCAACTCTGTATACTTGTAAGTGCGTCTATATGGAATTTTTTACTATGATTTTCAGATAGTGCTCGTCAAGACTTTTCATTTGATATCCCACACGCCTATATTTGAAGTAACTTATTTTTGGCCTCGAGTTCTGCAACCCATTGGTCTACCTTTTTACAATATCTCTTGTAACTTATGAACCGTTCTTCCGAATTGCATGAAATATTCGACAAAATTGTGCTAAATTAAATGATCTATAATATCTACTGGTATAGTTTTATCGTTAGTGATTTGACTGGATTTTTAATTTATTTGCTCGTCAGTAGAGTCCCTTCTTAGCCTTTTCTGAATCAAAACTGAATTTGCTTGTCAGTAGAGTCCTTTTTTTTCTTGAATTGACTGTCAGTAGATTTCATTACATTTCTAATTTTAATTTGCTCGTCAGTAGAGTCAGTAATATTTACATGTCTATCAGACAGATATATATCCAATTATACATACATATATACATATATATATATATATATATATATATATATATATATACTGACGAGCAAACTAAAATTAGAAATAAAAGAAACTCTACTGACGAGCAAACAAAAAATGAAAGGAAAAAGGGACTCCAATGATAAGCAAACTAAAAATAAATGCAAGAGGGGACTTTACTCTATATATATATATATATATATATATATATATATATATATATATATATATTCAATAGATAAGTCCTGGATTTTTTCAATATATTGATTGTTTCTTTTCCGAACAGTAAATCCAATAATAAAAAACAATTTGTTTTTTGAAGATGTTTAATACGACGTTTCGGAACTAAGTACGTTCCATCATCAGGTTTATTCTGTCAAATACAATGTTTTTTAAAATATTGATTAACATTAATTAACAATGGTCAATACAGATTAATTAGAAAAAAAAAAAATTTTTGTTATAAAGGAATGGATTATGTACCGGATAGATAGTAATAAGACCTAACTAAAAAAGGTTTTATATAAAATTGAGAAGCAAAAATTATTTACCTGTAATAATTTATATATCCATATCACTAATATTTTTTTGTTAAAAACACTCGATTTTTTTGGAAGATATTTGTAGATGTTACGACTACACAAGACTTAAACACACTGATATGGATTTCTGTCTGCCAGATGTAAAGGACAACGCACGGAATTCTTGGCAAAAATGATTTTTTATGGCTCTTGTTTGGTAATTTACGAAAAAAGAGGAAATATTGCTTTAGTAAATGTTGAGAAATATTATGTATATATATATATATACATGCACATGTATATGCACACCCACATACTCATACATACATATGCACATATCTATATATTAATGTATCCACAATTATATACATGAGCATATATGCAAGTGCATGTATATAGTGTACACACAAAAACATACATATAAGCACATATATGGATGTACATGTATTATAACATATATACATGTATATATATACATATTCAAAAACTATTAGGATTAATTATTTTTAATCAGGTTTAAAAATTTTAAATATGAGTCATGAATGATATTGTGATCTGATCTTTTATTAACACTATTTGACGAATTCAAAAAGATTAAACTGCTTTCAGAAAAAAGTCTTTTAAAAGTACAATCCTCTCTATATATAAAATATTGGGTTCAAAGGTGAAATTATGTGAGTTTTCGATGGAATGCTGGACAAGAGTACTTTGGAAATTTCGGCTTTTATGATGAGTGACGCTTAATTCGTGTTGTCTCATTCTCTTATGAATGTACTGTGATGTTTGGCCAATGTATTGTTTTTGACAATTTTTGCAAGGGATGGAATAAACTATGTTAGTATTGAATTTAGGAGGGGTGGTGGATTTAATTTTTGAAAACATTTCTTTAAAAGAATATAGAGCTGTTCCTGAAATGAAAATATTTTCTTCTTTGAGTAATTTGGCAAAATAATCAAATAAGCCTTCAATGTAAGGCATGCTGTGAAAAGTTGGTTTAATATTGTTGTCTTGGAATAACTTGGAGATGGATTGATAATTGTTACTTTTATGATAGGAAAGTCTTTTATTGGTAATGGAATTGATGAGGGTGAGGGGATATCCGTTTTCTAATAAAGTTTTAGTTACTAATGTTGTGTTTTGGGTATGAAAAGAAGAGTGAGACAACATGATTGCGTGGTCTATCAAAGAAATGATTGTATTGACTTTATAATTTTTGGGACAATATGACGCGTAATGAAGGTATCTTCCTGACCATGTAGATTTTCTGTACCAATTTGTGCAAATAATGTTGTCAATTTTGTGTACAGTCACGTCTAAAAAGTTTAATTTGTTGTCGATTTGTGTTTCATGTGTGATATATATATATATATATATATATATATATATATATATATATTTTTGAATAGTCTTGAATTTGATGTTGATATATATGTTTAATTTGAGTTTAATATTCGGGCGTAACATCAATAAAAATAGTATGAGTTTTTTTTTTTTTTAATTTATTTATTTAAAATCCATACGTTTCGGCTAGCATCTTAGCCATCATTCAGTGGTAATCAAGTTAACTATAAAAATTGAAACTAAATAAATTATATGAAAGGAAATTTCATGGAAAAGCAATAATAATAATAATAGTAATAAAACACTTACAATTTTGTATCCTACTATAGCATATGAAACCATTATTAATCCATGGTATTTTTTAAGAAAAAAAAACTCATACTATTTTTATTGATGTTACGCCCGAATATTAAACTCAAATTAAACATATATATATATATATATATATATATATATATATATATATATATATATATATATATATATATATATATATATATATATATACCTGTATTTCGTGTGTGATTTATTTCTCAATCCGACATGAGTAATGTCCTTTGTGGACTTGGATGATATTTCAATGTCGGATTTAAAATACTCGAAATAAATATTCCCTGCAGAAAAGGAATATATATTTAAATATAGAATAGAATAGAATAGAATAGAACTTTATTAAAATTCAATAGTTACAATTTAAGTCATTTACAATACATGATTATTCTAAAAATTCATTTATAAAATAATAGGGATTATTTAGTAAATAATTTTTAACCATATTTTTAAAGGCGAATCTTGTTTTGCATCTCCATCCATCAGGTAGCTTATTATAGATCTTGGCTCCCAATGTAGTTCTTAGCGATGATTTTAGTTTGATTTTTGGACATATCACTGCATTTTTATTCCGCGTATTGTGGTCGTGGACATCACTTTTCAATAAATGATTAGTTTTATCCGCATGCACCGCAATAGCTTGTTGCCAAATATAAATGTTTGTGACAGTCAAAATTTTGTGTTTTATGAATAGCGGCCTGCAAGGCTCCCGAGGTGAGACTCCTTCTATTGCTCTAACCGCCTTCTTTTGTAGATCCATAACTTTAGAAGTGTGTGCACTATGTCCCCAAGCTAATATTCCGTATGAAAGTACAGAATGGAACATAGCAAAGTAGGTTTCCTTGGCACATTCCTGGTTTATTATGGATCTAATTCTTCTAATGGCATAAATGGCTTTCGAGAGCCTTGCACATAGCAACTCTATATGTTTGGCCCAGGCCAGCAAACTATCCATTGTTAGTCCCAAGTATTTGACTTCACCGCCTTGAAGTTCAACATGTCTTCTACTAGCTGTAAAATTAATAGAAACAGTTTTATTTTTATTCGGAACAATTTTATTGGCGAGGACCCGAGTGGAAATTTGTTACGGCAAGCCCTAACACATGTCCGGCCCTGTCCGGCCCCTATAGGGCTATACTCCGGCGTCCGTATTACGGAATTTAGTGCATGGCCCTCATAGGGGCCATATATGGGCGGCCCTAATATGGTAATTTGGATAGGGTCCATAAAAGGCATGCCTGAATTCAGCCCTAACACGGATTGCCCTATAATAATTGAAACGGGCCATATGCGGATGCCCTATATTACCCCTATTACGTATTGCCCATGATATGATGATATGGTCCGTATTGGGATTCACTACTAGAGCCCTAATACGGCTTACCCATAGATTATTTAGACAAGCCCTATCTGCATTCTTTATTTGAATCCTACATAGGATTCAATATCAATAGAATCAAAATATTTTGATTTATTAATATTTTGTAAAAAAAAAAAGAATTATCCATCAGTTATTTATTTATTTATTTATACAGTACAATTGTACAATTGTAGATATCAATGGTACATAACTTAAATTAATAGATAACATACTATATTAAATGAAATATAATTTACAAAAAAACAAATGTTCACTTGAAATCTTATTCTAATTTTCACAGAATAGTTTACTGAAAATTATAATTTAAATATTCATCAATAGAGTAAAAAACTTGCTCTTTAAAAAATGTATTGAGTAGTTTATAAAATTTCCTATTTTCAACTTCTCTAATACCTAGTGGCAGCTTATTGTAAAGCATTATGCCCAGACCATCTAAGGTATTAAATGTAGAGGCAAATTTCAATGTGGGACCTTTTACAAGTTTATGTCTTGTGCCATAATAAATACATTCGGGACTTGGGCTTAAATTAAACAGGTTACCATTATTTTTTATAAAACAGAGGGTGATTAGGAGAAAAATGCATGGAACAGGTAGAATCTTGTGCTCATGGAAAAAAGGTCGACAAGATGTAGTGGACGAAAGGGAAAACATAACTCTGATTGCCTTTTTCTGTAATTGAAAAACTGATGTTAGTAACGGTGAAAACCCCCAAAATTGAATGCCGTAAATTACATTAGAATAAAAATATGAGTAATAAATAGTGCAAAGGCTCTCCTTGCTTACTTTCATTTTTAAATTACGAAGCATAAAGCAGGTTTTTGATAATTTAGGATTCAGAGTGTTAATAATGTGATGATCCCATTTCATATTGTTACTAATATTTATACCAAGAAATTTTGTATTATTCAAAAACTCATAAGTGTTATTATCAAAGATGTACGGGGAAATATCTCGACAAATTTTATTATTATTATTAAAAGAAATTAATTTTGTTTTGTTATTATTCAATACAAGATTATTATTTTGAAACCAATTGGAAACTGAGAGCATGACATTATTGAGTTTTTTTAATAGTTGTTCGTGAGTTTTTGCTTTAATGACTAAACATGTATCATCTGCAAATAAGATGAAGTCACACAGATTAGTACACTGGGGCAGGTCATTTATATAAATAAGGAAAAGAAGTGGTCCTAGCACAGACCCTTGTGGAACCCCCATCTTTAAATCCATATTGTTAGAAACAAATGTTACCCCGTTTCGAGTGAACACATTGTGATCTGTCATTAAGATACGACTTGACCAAGCAATGTGCCTTTCCCCTGATACCATATCGTTCTAATTTATTAAGCAAAATTTCGTGAGAAATGCAGTCAAAGGCCTTGGACAAGTCACAAAATACCGCCACACAATAACTGTTATTTTCAAAGGCTTCAATAATACCGCGTGTGAGGTCAAAAAGAGCATGGGACGTTGAATGTCCTTTGCGAAACCCATGTTGATTTTGGTAGAATATTTTGTGCTTATTGAAAAAATATAAAAATCTTTTAAACAGAATTTTTTCGAAAACTTTGTTAAGTGAGTTAAGTAGGGAAATGGGCCTGTAGTTATTTATTAAATCACGTTTACCTTTTTTAAAAAGGGGGCGAATTTTTGATATCTTAAGGTGCTGTGGGTAGACCCCATCACAAATTAATTTATTAATACATAATAAGAATGGTTCAGCAAAATTTGAATGAAATTCTTTCAATATAAAACTGGGAATTTCATCAGGGCCTGAGCTAAAATTACTTTTAAGGCTAAGAAATGCTTCTGAAATTTCATCTAGAGTTACCGGAAAAAGATAAATAGTGTCAGACGATCCTGCAAAAATTAGAGAAGGTACACTAATGTCGCGATTGTTATTTACATTTGTAAGTACTGACGTAATAATAGTTGCTTCATTTACGAAAAAATTATTAAACTCGTTAACTAGGGTTAGGGGTTCATAAATCTTTACATCATTAATAGTAAGAAAATCAATTTGTTGATCATGCTTGCCAATATCGATTTCAGATTTAATCAGTGACTTATTATAATGTATATTATTGATCAATGATTGTCGTTATAGTCTAAAATAAATATAATAATAATTAATATAAACATAATTAATAATAAAGAATAATAAAGAAATAATAAATAATAAATGAATTATAATAAATAACTATTAATAAATGATAGCAATATGTAATCGGTAACAATATAATTATTCGTTCTTTCCATAATCTGCATGATTATCGTATTCATTATTATCAATAAATTATAAATATAATATACGAATTTACGAAAGCTCTTTACAACTTTGAACAAAAAATCCAATGGTAATACAAAACCAAAAAATGTTTTTTCAGAAAATAAAATTAATAAAAATATGAAAGATAGAAATTACGTAAAATTTATTAACAATGAAAATAATTATTGAATCGATTATATAACAAGATATTAAAATTAGAGAATTTTTTTCTAAATGGGAATTAAGAAAAAAAAATTACCAACATATGATTGATAATACACAAACACTTTATAATAAGTCACCAAAAACAATTTTTACAATAAAATTGTGTTAATTTGTTTTCATTAACTGTTTTAATAAAAATAATTGTAATTAGAAGTTATAAGGTATATTACTATTTTTCGATTTTGTCATGTGAAACATATATATATATATATATATATATATATATATATATATATATATATATATATAAATTATTATGGGTCGTCGAGTAAAAAAATTAATGTACTAAGTTATGATCAATTTATCAATAGTACTAGTTTCCTCACTAATATTATATATATATATATATATATATATATATAATATATATATAAATCATATGGAATGTAATAAGTAGAAATAATAAGATCGATCGAACTGTTTGCATAAGACATAAGACCTTCTTAGAAAATTCGTCCAGCACACATATCGTATTCATTCGTTATTATCAATAGATTATAAATATTTCTTCTTATAGTATAGACTATACATGAATATTAACTCATATCGAGTATCGAAAGTGGATCAGAAATAGGATCGATGACCTTTTTCTTATGCGTACTTGGTCAATGCATAGGACTTCGACATAGGACCTTGAACTGCGGTGCATACGACATATCAGGTCACTTTCTTAGAAATTTCGCGGTATCTTATCTGAAGATATGGCAATAACTTCCAATAATGATGCAAAAATTCGTTTATTGAAATTTGTGGAAATTTCTAAATTGTTATACGGATTTAAAAGTAATGTTTTAAACATGCATTCATTAATCCATCAATGCATATACTAGTATATGCATTGAAGAACCACATACTCAAATTTTTGCACTGTAGCTACATTCTATATAATTTTAAAAACTACTCAAACATCAAATTAAATTCTTTGTTTTCTCACTAAACACAAATGTTCATAGCTATGACCACAGATACTAAAATTGATAACTTTTAGAACAAAAATTCAAGAAAAAAGTAATTTTCTATGAAAAGTCCTGAATAAAACATCAGTAAATATATGAAAAACAATTGAAGTTAAAAGTGTTATTTTTAGAGAGCTCTCCAGGACGTACTATTGATACTAGAATGCTCAAATTTGAGTATGTTACTCTCCAATGTATATACTATGACAACAAATACTAAAATTGATAACTTCTAGAACAAAAATGCGAGAAAAACCAACAAATTTTTCTTAACATACAAATAAAAAATAATAAATCTCAAACCAAAACATATAGACCGATTCTGCCTTAACATGGCTACGCTCTGTTACCACACTTGCATGTTAGCATAACATGCCTCGCGTAAGTGTATGTTAAGGATTTGTTATTCTCGGCGCACCAATTTTATGAGAATGAATCGTGTTATGGCGTAACATGAGCGAACAAAGATTTTGGTTTTTTGATGTTGGCTCTCTGTGTTTGTACTCTCGAAATCGGCAATAATCTATCTCTACGGTGCTGACGCGAACGGTTTTTTCAATTTTGGATATACTTGTACTGGACTTCCAGTCAAAAAGCGTTCACGATTTTTTTAGATAAATATATTTTACATACAAAATGGCCAGTGATACGCAAATGAAAAGAGCCAAAAAAACTAATCCGGCGCAGTACGAAATATATGTTGATTTTTTAATCAGCAACCCACAATTCGTTGCTAATAAATTAAGCCCCTCGTTCGACAAGGATTATTTCAGTGCAAAGTGGGAGGAATTGACCAATTTGTTAAACTCATGTGGTCAAGGGCCTAATAGGCCTACTGAATCCTGGATGAAGGTAAAAGTTTTTGTTGCTAGTATGTTATATTTTTGAAAATGATAATTCATATGTTATTAAATTGATATAGATATTTGCGGGTTAGAAAAACCAGACAAAAGCCAAAGCAAGGAAACAAAAAGCTCATACTTTAGCAACAGGAGGTGGGCCTGCATTAACCAATTGCTTGACAGAGGTCGAACAAAAGGCCTTAGGTGTTTGGGGTCTAGGGTCAATTGATGGCCATCCAGATCTGGAAATGGATATTGGACTAAATGTAATTTCATTATATATATATGTATATATACATATACACATATTAAATTCTTTAATAGTATCCTATCGAAAAATCTGTCAGCAACGAGGCTGAACTTGATTCTGTTAATGTTGATCCTGAGGTAGAAGATATAATGCCACCTCCAGAATTTTTAGATGATGCCCCTAGACCACCAATGCAGAGACGAAGAACTTCTGGCAATAGTAAGTATAATTTTTCTTCTATTTTAAATATTACTTATATTACTATGTGATACATTCTGCATTTTATTATTTTAAGATGAATTAAATCACCTCGTAAACTCAATGGAATACGTATTGAAAAGACAAACAGAGTCTCTTACTAACATGATGGAGAAACAGACAGAGGCGCTGCAATGCATAGCTGATCAATTGAAAATTCTCAATAATACATTAAAAAATAAATTTTGTTTTTTATTCCTTTATATATATATATATATATATATTTATTTATTTATTTATTTAAAATAATTACATTTATGTAGCTATAAAAATACAATCTTTTTTTTAAGTGAATGTTATGGTATTAAAAATATCTTCTGGCATAAGAATTTCTGATGTTATATGCCATATTATCTGCCTCATTGTATACTTCTGAAATATTTAAATCAATTAATTTTAACTACACATTTGAAATACAATTATTTGGTATCTAACCGTTTCCAAAATCATCACTATATTCCGTCAGTTCTTCATCCAGAGGAATATTATTTACTCTGCATATATTATGCAGAGTAAATACTGCATACACAATTTTTCCTGCCACATCAGGTGTATAATGCAGTGTCCTGTGACGATGCAAACATCGAAAACGACTTTTAACAACACCAAATGTTCTCTCTATTACATTGCGAGTCTTTTTGTGGAACTTATTGTATTTCTCCTGGGTAGAGCCTACTGGCGTCCTATATGGTGTGAGTAGGCAATGTTCCAAAGGGTACAACTAATATATATTTTTTTCCTTATTTGATTTGCGATATTAAATATATTCTTGAATTGCCCAATAAATATGTCCCATCATCAGCATTATGATTTAGCAGGGCTCTGACTGTCGAAACCTTCCAAATGGCTGCATCATGAGTGGAGCCAGGATATCTGCTGCTCGCAAACAATATCCGGTCATCGGCATCACATATCTAATATTATTTATTATCATGTTAGTCTTCAAAATTCTTAAGCAAAATAAAATAATACTTACTACTTCAATATTAATTGAGTAATAGCCCTTCCTATTCATATAAATAGCAGCTGGTGCCACGGGGTGATCTTTTTTGGGAGCCACTATACTTATGTGTGTGCAGTCTATGCACCCAATAATGCCAGGCATGCCAAACTTCGTATAAAATCTGTTAAATAGCAACATATTACAGACCATGTTCAATGTACACGAAGTGGTGTAACATATACCTCTTTTTATTTTCATCTCTTTCTGATGAGGTTTTAGGAAAATTCACATACTTTGGTGTAGCATGCTTTATAATTAAATCAGTCACTGTTTTAATGCAGCGACTGACTGAAGGCTGGCTCATAGAATTTAAATGGCAATTGCCTACATCAGTCTGATATGAGCCATGACCAAAAAAAATGAAGCGCTGCAAGTACCTATAATGAAATTTCAGTTATTAGTATTTCAAAAAAATTAATTCATTTTAATTTCCAATACCTGCAAATAAAAAGGGATACTCCATGATGCTGTATGAGTCTCCGCATGTGGTTCCAACAGTTCTATTAAATCTTTCATAACATTTTTCGTTAATCGAAAATTTTTTATAAAAATTTCATCACTCACTTCCCATATTTTATCTGCATCTCTGAGATACCTAAGGGCGTATCTTTGCCTGTATCTAAAATGTTGTGGCATTTAATAATTTTAATACTTTTGAGTAATACATTCATTACAATAACAGTATGAATTATATTAAAATTCAAACATACCTTCTTCTCCTACTATCTGCTGCCCAAATTATTCCAAAAAACGCCATATTAACAATTTGAAATTCACAATAAAATCTAAACCAAACCTAATAATATCACTTTGCTTACATTAACAATAACCTCAAAGAAGCATGTTAAACGCATAAATGTCAAAATAGCAAATGTCAAATCTGTTCATAGTACAACTTCTCGTCAATGTTATAGCGATAAGTGCGAGTTTCTGACTACGTTTATTTTCAGAGGGTCAGCGTAACATTAATGTCATTAATCATATGATAAAACACATACCGCCGAGAATAACTGTTACACTTATAATGACATTTTAAACGACATAAGTGTGAACTTGTCGTAAAATTGAAACCGAGAATCGGCCCAATAGTCTTCAATTTAAGGGTTGAGGTTTAATCAAAGGTCCATGACCTTTCTATACCCGAATTACCAACCCCAAAGTAACCCAACCCATATGACGTCATTAAAAATAGATTACTGCAACCCACCGTGAGTAAAGTGGGTCGATAAGGGATGCTAAATAATTTTATAAGGGAATAAAATATGTGTTTAAATCAAAACAAACATTAAAAACATATCAAGGGTTGATTTATTGCAATTTTAAAGTATACCGAGTTGCTGTAGAGCATTGGGGTAAAAGACAATATTTTAGATAATTTAATTTTGAACTAATTTCCCGAAGACATCATTCATATCAATCGAATGGTTTAGAAGTTACAAGCGACGAAACAAAACAATATCAATATTAAATATACAACTTTGCTTCCGCCGGATTTTATAAGGCGAGTCCTCCAAAATAATGGCGGAAGCAAAGTTGTACACTTTCAAATGCATTTTAGAGTATACCGAGTTGCTGTAGAGCATTGTGGTATAAGCAATATTGTAGACTGTTTAATTTTGCATAAATTTCCCGAAGACATCATTCATATCAGCCGAATGGTTTAGAAGTTATATGAGTTGAAACAAAAGTACACTCGGTATACTGCGTTCCAATGCAATATGTCATCGTGCGCAATATGTGTGAAGTCTTAGAAAATGTTGAATTTTGTATGGAAACTAGTGTAATTTTGTACTTGAGTATTTAAGTGCTATTTTAAAGTATACCGAGTTGCTGTAGAGCTTTGTGGTACAAAACAATATTGTAGATTATTTAATTTAGAACAAATTTGCAGAATACTTCATCTATTTTCGACCAACGGTTCAAAAGTTACAAGATATTTAATAAACAGTCGACCAATGGGTTGCAGAACCCGAAGATAGACACAAGTCAGAAAGTTTTCGTTCAAATATAGACATATGGGGTATCAAATGAAAGGTCTCGACGAGCACTATACAAATATCATTAAAATAAACTCAAATAACCAATAGAGTTCTGCACAAATTGTTTATTCAATTTCTAACGTCTTATTTTTGCAAATTTAAAGTACAAAAACTTGCTGCAGGGTGTTACCTTATTAAACATATTAAAAAACGAGTAATTTAACACAAATTTGTCGAATGTTGCATTCAAATCGGACAAACCGTTCATAAGTTACAAGAGATGTAACAAAAGTAGACCATTGGGTTGCAGAACTCGCGGTCCAACATAAGTTTACACATTTTACTTCAAATATAGGCATGTGGGGTATCAAATGAAAGGTCTCGACGAGCTCTATACAAATAACCTACTACCCTTGCAAACAAAGCAACAGGGTTCCGTACACACACCCAACTCCATACAACACACTTCTACAAAACCACATAAACACACATATAGACAATATCAATCTTTTTTATTCTTTACCACTATATTTTATCGCACTAATGAATGATTTACTAAACTACCACCACTTTGCACTACTCTTTTTTATTTAGTTTAGCAAAATGATTTATTTTCCAAATAAATAATATGAAATGTGTGTCTACGTCTACTACGAGTCTGTCGGCTACTGAATCGGCTGCTACGGCAGCGCGTAGACGCCGGTCGATGAAAACGTAGAGGGGAAATATAAACAGGGTTGGGTAAAAGCAACCCTTAAATGAATTTTGAATGATGATAACAAATAAAATAATAATATTGATAATAATTATCAGAATATTTAATAATGATGATAAGAAAATAAAAAAGGACTCGACTGACGAGCAAACTGATAATTTTGCAATATGACTCTACTGACGAGAAAATTAAATCTATTAATATATTAAATAAAATGTTAGCGTAAAAGGGACTCTACTGACGAACAAATTAACTAAAAAAAATTCCATTATCTTACCCCTAAATTGGAAAAATGCTCGCGTAAAGTCACATTCTAAACGCGCTTGCAAATATATTTGTACCAGGTCGTCACTCAGACTGTGCTTAGGGTGATTTTTGCATTTTTGAACCCAAAATTACATTTCTACTAAATTTATATAAAATTGGAGAAGTGCTCCAGTAAAGTCACATTCTAAACACCCTTGCGAAAAGATTTGTACTAGGTTGTAACTTAGACTGTACCTAGATAGGCAAGTTTTTTTTGTTTTTTCTATAATTTTCACGAAATTGGAAAAGTGCTCCATAAAATCTCATTCTAAACGCCCTTACAAATATATTTGTACCAGATTGTCATTTGGACTGTGCCCAGAAGGCTTCTTTTTTCATATTTTGAAAAAAAAAATTCAACATATCGATAAAAATGAACTCTAATGACGAGCAAATTAAACTGGATTTTATAATTTTTTGAAAAGAAAATAGGATTCTACTGACGAGCAAATTTAACTCTACGAACGAACAAATTGTATCCAAAAAATAATAGCAAAAAAGGAGTCTACTAACAAACAAATCAAAATGTTGATAAAAAAGGGACTCTACTGACGAGAAAATATATTTTTAAGAAAAGGGATTCTACTGACGAGCGAATTAATAATATATTTAAAAGATAACGAAACTATTGACAAAATATTTAAAAAAATGTAGAAGACTTTTCCAATTTTGTGATAAAAAGGGACTGTACTGACGTGCAAACTAAAACAGAGTAAAAAAGAATCCTACTGACAATTGACGAGTAAATTATATAACAACGAAAATGAAAATAGAACTCTACTGACAAGCAAACTGATAATTTTGCAATATGACTTTACTGACAAAAAAATTAGATCTACTAGAATATTAAATAAAATGTAGCGTAAAAGGGACTCTACTGACGAGCAAATTAAATATAAGAAAAGAAAATTTCAATTTGAACCTAGAAATTTTCCTTTGAACCTATATTTACAAACTCAATAAACTAACAGGGTTCTGTACACATAATTTATTTCATTTCTAATAACTAACTTTTGCAATTTTAATGTATCAAGTCATCGTAGAGTCATAGTATGCGAAACAATATTATAGATAATTTAATTTAGAACAAATTTGCTGAATATTTCATCCATTTTGGACAAACCGTTCAAAAGTTACAAGCGATACAATAAAGAGTCGACCAATGGGTTGCAGAACCCGAAGGCAGACATAAGTCAAAAAGTTTTACTTCAAATATAGGCATGTGGGGTATCAAATGAAAGGTCTCGACGAGCACTTTACAAGTAACATACATACAAACTCAATAAACTAAAAGGGTTCTGTACACATAATTTATTTCATTTATAATAACTAACTTTTGCAATTTTAATGTATCAAGTCATCGTAGAGTCATAGTATGCAAGACAATATTATAGATAATTTAATTTAGAACAAATTTGCAGAATACTTCATCTATTTTCGACCAACGGTTCAAAAGTTACAAGATATTTAATAAACAGTCGACCAATGGGTTGCAGAACCCGAAGATAGACACAAGTCAGAAAGTTTTCGTTCAAATATAGACATATGGGGTATCAAATGAAAGGTCTCGACGAGCACTATACAAATATCATTAAAATAAACTCAAATAACCAATAGAGTTCTGCACAAATTGTTTATTCAATTTCTAACGTCTTATTTTTGCAAATTTAAAGTACAAAAACTTGCTGCAGGGTGTTACCTTATTAAACATATTAAAAAACGAGTAATTTAACACAAATTTGTCGAATGTTGCATTCAAATCGGACAAACCGTTCATAAGTTACAAGAGATGTAACAAAAGTAGACCATTGGGTTGCAGAACTCGCGGTCCAACATAAGTTTACACATTTTACTTCAAATATAGGCATGTGGGGTATCAAATGAAAGGTCTCGACGAGCTCTATACAAATAACCTACTACCCTTGCAAACAAAGCAACAGGGTTCCGTACACACACCCAACTCCATACAACACACTTCTACAAAACCACATAAACACACATATAGACAATATCAATCTTTTTTATTCTTTACCACTATATTTTATCGCACTAATGAATGATTTACTAAACTACCACCACTTTGCACTACTCTTTTTTATTTAGTTTAGCAAAATGATTTATTTTCCAAATAAATAATATGAAATGTGTGTCTACGTCTACTACGAGTCTGTCGGCTACTGAATCGGCTGCTACGGCAGCGCGTAGACGCCGGTCGATGAAAACGTAGAGGGGAAATATAAACAGGGTTGGGTAAAAGCAACCCTTAAATGAATTTTGAATGATGATAACAAATAAAATAATAATATTGATAATAATTATCAGAATATTTAATAATAATGATAAGAAAATAAAAAAGGACTCGACTGACGAGCAAACTGATAATTTTGCAATATGACTCTACTGACGAGAAAATTAAATCTATTAATATATTAAATAAAATGTTAGCGTAAAAGGGACTCTACTGACGAACAAATTAACTAAAAAAAATTCCATTATCTTACCCCTAAATTGGAAAAATGCTCCCGTAAAGTCACATTCTAAACGCGCTTGCGAATATATTTGTACCAGGTCGTCACTCAGACTGTGCTTAGGGTGATTTTTGCATTTTTGAACCCAAAATTACATTTCTACTAAATTTATATAAAATTGGAGAAGTGCTCCAGTAAAGTCACATTCTAAACACCCTTGCGAAAAGATTTGTACTAGGTTGTAACTTAGACTGTACCTAGATAGGCAAGTTTTTTTTGTTTTTTCTATAATTTTCACGAAATTGGAAAAGTGCTCCATAAAATCTCATTCTAAACGCCCTTACAAATATATTTGTACCAGATTGTCATTTGGACTGTGCCCAGAAGGCTTCTTTTTTCATATTTTGAAAAAAAAAATTCAACATATTGATAAAAATGAACTCTAATGACGAGCAAATTAAACTGGATTTTATAATTTTCTGAAAAGAAAATAGGATTCTACTGACGAGCAAATTTAACTCTACGAACGAACAAATTGTATCCAAAAAATAATAGCAAAAAAGGAGTCTACTAACAAACAAATCAAAATGTTGATAAAAAAGGGACTCTACTGACGAGAAAATATATTTTTAAGAAAAGGGATTCTACTGACGAGCGAATTAATAATATATTTAAAAGATAACGAAACTATTGACAAAATATTTAAAAAAATGTAGAAGACTTTTCCAATTTTGTGATAAAAAGGGACTGTACTGACGTGCAAACTAAAACAGAGTAAAAAAGAATCCTACTGACAATTGACGAGTAAATTATATAACAACGAAAATGAAAATAGAACTCTACTGACAAGCAAACTGATAATTTTGCAATATGACTTTACTGACAAAAAAATTAGATCTATTAGAATATTAAATAAAATGTAGCGTAAAAGGGACTCTACTGACGAGCAAATTAAATATAAGAAAAGAAAATTTCAATTTGAACCTAGAAATTTTCCTTTGAACCTATATTTACAAACTCAATAAACTAACAGGGTTCTGTACACATAATTTATTTCATTTCTAATAACTAACTTTTGCAATTTTAATGTATCAAGTCATCGTAGAGTCATAGTATGCGAAACAATATTATAGATAATTTAATTTAGAACAAATTTGCTGAATATTTCATCCATTTTGGACAAACCGTTCAAAAGTTACAAGCGATACAATAAAGAGTCGACCAATGGGTTGCGGAACCCGAAGGCAGACATAAGTCAAAAAGTTTTACTTCAAATATAGGCATGTGGGGTATCAAATGAAAGGTCTCGACGAGCACTTTACAAGTAACATACATACAAACTCAATAAACTAACAGGGTTCTGTACACATAATTTATTTCATTTATAATAACTAACTTTTGCAATTTTAATGTATCAAGTCATCGTAGAGTCATAGTATGCAAGACAATATTATAGATAATTTAATTTAGAACAAATTTGCAGAATACTTCATCTATTTTCGACCAACGGTTCAAAAGTTACAAGATATTTAATAAACAGTCGACCAATGGGTTGCAGAACCCGAAGATAGACACAAGTCAGAAAGTTTTCGTTCAAATATAGACATATGGGGTATCAAATGAAAGGTCTCGACGAGCACTATACAAATATCATTAAAATAAACTCAAATAACCAATAGAGTTCTGCACAAATTGTTTATTCAATTTCTAACGTCTTATTTTTGCAAATTTAAAGTACAAAAACTTGCTGCAGGGTGTTACCTTATTAAACATATTAAAAAACGAGTAATTTAACACAAATTTGTCGAATGTTGCATTCAAATCGGACAAACCGTTCATAAGTTACAAGAGATGTAACAAAAGTAGACCATTGGGTTGCAGAACTCGCGGTCCAACATAAGTTTACACATTTTACTTCAAATATAGGCATGTGGGGTATCAAATGAAAGGTCTCGACGAGCTCTATACAAATAACCTACTACCCTTGCAAACAAAGCAACAGGGTTCCGTACACACACCCAACTCCATACAACACACTTCTACAAAACCACATAAACACACATATAGACAATATCAATCTTTTTTATTCTTTACCACTATATTTTATCGCACTAATGAATGATTTACTAAACTACCACCACTTTGCACTACTCTTTTTTATTTAGTTTAGCAAAATGATTTATTTTCCAAATAAATAATATGAAATGTGTGTCTACGTCTACTACGAGTCTGTCGGCTACTGAATCGGCTGCTACGGCAGCGCGTAGACGCCGGTCGATGAAAACGTAGAGGGGAAATATAAACAGGGTTGGGTAAAAGCAACCCTTAAATGAATTTTGAATGATGATAACAAATAAAATAATAATATTGATAATAATTATCAGAATATTTAATAATGATGATAAGAAAATAAAAAAGGACTCGACTGACGAGCAAACTGATAATTTTGCAATATGACTCTACTGACGAGAAAATTAAATCTATTAATATATTAAATAAAATGTTAGCGTAAAAGGGACTCTACTGACGAACAAATTAACTAAAAAAAATTCCATTATCTTACCCCTAAATTGGAAAAATGCTCCCGTAAAGTCACATTCTAAACGCGCTTGCGAATATATTTGTACCAGGTCGTCACTCAGACTGTGCTTAGGGTGATTTTTGCATTTTTGAACCCAAAATTACATTTCTACTAAATTTATATAAAATTGGAGAAGTGCTCCAGTAAAGTCACATTCTAAACATCCTTGCGAAAAGATTTGTACTAGGTTGTAACTTAGACTGTACCTAGATAGGCAAGTTTTTTTTGTTTTTTCTATAATTTTCACGAAATTGGAAAAGTGCTCCATAAAATCTCATTCTAAACGCCCTTACAAATATATTTGTACCAGATTGTCATTTGGACTGTGCCCAGAAGGCTTCTTTTTTCATATTTTGAAAAAAAAAATTCAACATATCGATAAAAATGAACTCTAATGACGAGCAAATTAAACTGGATTTTATAATTTTTTGAAAAGAAAATAGGATTCTACTGACGAGCAAATTTAACTCTACGAACGAACAAATTGTATCCAAAAAATAATAGCAAAAAAGGAGTCTACTAACAAACAAATCAAAATGTTGATAAAAAAGGGACTCTACTGACGAGAAAATATATTTTTAAGAAAAGGGATTCTACTGACGAGCGAATTAATAATATATTTAAAAGATAACGAAACTATTGACAAAATATTTAAAAAAATGTAGAAGACTTTTCCAATTTTGTGATAAAAAGGGACTGTACTGACGTGCAAACTAAAACAGAGTAAAAAAAATCCTACTGACAATTGACGAGTAAATTATATAACAACGAAAATGAAAATAGAACTCTACTGACAAGCAAACTGATAATTTTGCAATATGACTTTACTGACAAAAAAATTAGATCTATTAGAATATTAAATAAAATGTAGCGTAAAAGGGACTCTACTGACGAGCAAATTAAATATAAGAAAAGAAAATTTCAATTTGAACCTATTTTGAATGATATTCACAAATAAAATAATAATATTGATAATAAATTATTATCAATAATAAATAAATTATTATCAATATTATTATTTTATTTGTGAATATCATTCAAAATAGGTTCAAATTGAAATTTTCTTTTCTTATATTTAATTTGCTCGTCAGTAGAGTCCCTTTTACGCTACATTTTATTTAATATTCTAATTATTATTAATAATGTTAAGAATATAATAATTATAATAATAATAGTGTTTAGAAGATGAAAAAGGACTCTACTGACGAGCAAATTAATTTTAGAAAATTATAATATTAAAAAAGGACTCTACTGACGAACAAACTAATTTTAGAAAATTATAATATTAAAAAAGGAGTCTACTGACGAGCAAATTGATTTTAGAAGATTGTAATATTGAAAAGGGACTCTACTGACGAGCAAATTAATTTTAGAAAATTATAATATTAAAAAAGGACTCTACTGACGAACAAACTAATTTTAGAAAATTATAATATTAAAAAAGGAGTCTACTGACGAGCAAATTGATTTTAGAAGATTGTAATATTGAAAAGGGACTCTACTGACGAGCAAATTAATTTTAGAAAATTATAATATTAAAAAAGGACTCTACTGACGAACAAACTAATTTTAGAAAATTATAATATTAAAAAAGGACTCTACTGACTTCTCTCTTCTTTTACATTAACATTTTATTTAATATTCTATTAGATTTAATTTTCTCGTCAGTAAAGTTCTAATCAGTATCTTAAATTATCAGTTTGCTTATCAGTAGAGTTCTATTTTCATTTTCTACGTTGTTATTGAATTTGCTTGTCAGTAGAGTCCTTTTTCATCTTCTAAACACTATTATTATTATAATTATTATATTCTTAACATTATTAATAATAATTAGAATATTAAATAAAATGTAGCGTAAAAGGGACTCTACTGACGAGCAAATTAAATATAAGAAAAGAAAATTTCAATTTGAACCTATTTTGAATGATATTCACAAATAAAATAATAATATTGATAATAAATTATTATCAATAATAAATAAATTATTATCAATATTATTATTTTATTTGTGAATATCATTCAAAATAGGTTCAAATTGAAATTTTCTTTTCTTATATTTAATTTGCTCGTCAGTAGAGTCCCTTTTACGCTACATTTTATTTAATATTCTAATTATTATTAATAATGTTAAGAATATAATAATTATAATAATAATAGTGTTTAGAAGATGAAAAAGGACTCTACTGACAAGCAAATTCAATAACAACGTAGAAAATGAAAATAGAACTCTACTGATAAGCAAACTGATAATTTAAGATACTGATTAGAACTTTACTGACGAGAAAATTAAATCTAATAGAATATTAAATAAAATGTAATGTAAAAGAAGAGAGAAGTCAGTAGAGTCCTTTTTTAATATTATAATTTTCTAAAATTAGTTTGTTCGTCAGTAGAGTCCTTTTTTAATATTATAATTTTCTAAAATTAATTTGCTCGTCAGTAGAGTCCCTTTTCAATATTACAATCTTCTAAAATCAATTTGCTCGTCAGTAGACTCCTTTTTTAATATTATAATTTTCTAAAATTAGTTTGTTCGTCAGTAGAGTCCTTTTTTAATATTATAATTTTCTAAAATTAATTTGCTCGTCAGTAGAGTCCCTTTTCAATATTACAATCTTCTAAAATCAATTTGCTCGTCAGTAGACTCCTTTTTTAATATTATAATTTTCTAAAATTAGTTTGTTCGTCAGTAGAGTCCTTTTTTAATATTATAATTTTCTAAAATTAATTTGCTCGTCAGTAGAGTCCCTTTTCAATATTACAATCTTCTAAAATCAATTTGCTCGTCAGTAGACTCCTTTTTTAATATTATAATTTTCTAAAATTAATTTACTCGTCAGTAGAGTCCCTTTTTATCTCAATAATCGATAATAAATTTGCTCGTTAGTAGAGTCCCTTTTCATATCATAATTTCCAATTAACTCTAATCGGCAGTACAGTCCTTTTTCCATATTATATCCGTTTCCATATTAAAATGTTCTAAAATATTAAATAAAATGTCAATGTAAAAGGGATTCTACTGACGAGCAAATTATAAATAAGAAAAGAAAATTTCAATTTGAATGTATCTACCCCTAAATTGGAAAAGTGCTCCAGTAAAGTCACATTCTAAACGCCCTTGCTAATATATTTGTTTGAGGTTGTCAGTGAGACTGTGCTTAGTCAGGGTAATTTTTTGAATTTTTAACCCAAAATTACATTTCTACTAAATTTATACCAAATTGGAAAAGTGCTCCAGTAAAGTCACAATCTAAACGTCGTTGTAAATATATTTGTACCATGTTGTCACTTAGACTGTGCTTAACTTGGGTAATTTTTCGAATTTTTTTAACCCAAAATTACATTACATTTTTACTAAATTTTCACAAAATTAGAAAAAAAAGTGAAGTCACATTCTAAACGCACTTACAAATATATTTGTACCAAGTTGTCACTTAGACTGTGCCTAGAAGGTTTCTTTTTCGATTTTTTTTAATAATTTTCACAAATTTCTAAAAATGAACTCTACTGACGAGCAAATTAAACTGGATTTTATGTTTTTGTTTGACGGGGAATTTCAACTTGAGCTTTAGAAAATGATTGAAAAGAAGAAGTGATTCTACTGACAGGTAAATAGAAATTTTAAGTTATAAGGAAATCTACTAACAAGCAAAAATATTAAAAAAAGGACTCTACTGACGAACAAATCGGTATAAAAAGAACAATTATTCATATGTATATAGTTTAGTACTAGTATGTATAAAAAGGAACTCTACTGTCAAGTTGATAAAAAGGAACTCTACGGACGAACAAATATAAATATTAGTATTAAAAGTATTTGCTTCTGACGAGCAAATGAAAATGTCAAGAAAAAAGGCGACTCTACTGACGAGCAAATGCACGATTCACAGAATTATTTATCTTATTTCAAGCAAATAAATATTAATGATAAAAAGGACTCTACTGACGAGCTAAATTTGCACTTCAGTACCGTCCTTTTGTTTTAAATAATTTTTACAAAATTTTTATTCAAAATTAAAATTAATTGGGCTGTCAGTAGAGTCCCCTAAAAACTATACTGTTGGGCAAACTAAATCTAGATTCCAAATAAAATAATACTATGACGTCACAATAGAGAAATGAACTCTACTGACGAGCAAACCGATTATAAATTTTAAGAAAAGAAACTATTAAAGGCATGTTATAACAAAAGGACTCTACTGACGAGCAAACTGATTTTACATATTCAAAAAATTAATTTGTTCCAAATGATAATTTATTTTGCTCGTCAGTAGAGTCCTTTTCTTGTAAAAATAACAGTTTTTATATTTTTTTCACTTTTATCAAACAATTCGATATTTAATAAGTAGAGTCCGTTTTTATATCATACTTTGATATTTAGTAGATTTTCATTTATGTTTTACTTTTCTTTTTGATTTGCTTGCTAGTAGACTCCCTTTTTAATATTATAATTTTTGATTTGCTCTTCAGTAGAGTCCCTTTGTGTTTATTTGCTCGTCAGTAGAGTCCCTTTTTTAAAAAAAAATGTAAAAAATTGTTTGTCGGTAGTTTTAATTCCAAAAAATTTCCGAAATTGCTCGTCAGTAGAGTCCCTTTTATAAAATTATCCTTATAGCAAATTAAAATCTGTATTTACTTTGCTTGTCAGTAGAGTTCTTTTTGTGAAGAATAACAACATGATAATAATTTCGTTATTATTTCAAAATCATAGTCATCATATCATCAGTAGAGTCCCTTTTTAGTATTAAAATTTTCTAAGTTGCTTGTCAGTAGAGTCCTTTTTTAATATTCTAGATTGACGAAAAAATATGTTTGCTCGTCAGTAGAGTCCCTTTTTAATATTATAATTTTCTAAAATGAATTTGCTCGTCGGTAGAGTCCCTTTTTACCTCTAATAGCAATTTAATTTGCTCGTCAGTAGAGTCTTTTTTTTAAATAACTTCTCCATTTCTTGCACTTTTATTGGAACATTCTGCATTAAATTTGTTCGTCAGTAGAGTCCTTTTTCACTCCAATATCACATTTAAAGGTGAGAGAGTGAGCTGAGGGGTGTGGTGTGGCAGAATGTTTCCGTTAATTTTTTTCCGACGAGCAACAGAGCGGTGTCGGCGGAACGGGTAGATTCATCCCTCGTTCTACCGTAAAACAACCCTCCACCGTATCGCTATCGTATCGTATCGTCGTATCTGTCTTTGACGTTGTGGCGCTTGCGCACAAGGGCGCACGAGGGCGGACAAACACGACGAATCGAGAAAGAGAAAGTTTTAGGGCGGTTTTCGATACGACAAGGGTTGGTTAAAGGACATATTGAGAATATAAAATATGATGCGAAATAGTATCTCGCGTTTGTGGAGATGTAACTCTACTGACGAGCAAATAAAATTTTTATTAAAAATGAACTCTATTAAGCAAATCTCAATTTAATAGAAAATGAAACTCTCATAACAAGCAAACAAAAATTTTAATAGAAAAGGACTCTACTGACGAGCAAATTCATTTAAAAATTATAATAATAAAAAGAGACGACGAGCAAATTAATTAAAAAATCCTGATATTAAAAAAGGACCTTACTGACGAGCAAATTAGAAAATTATAATATAAAAAGAGACTCTACTGACAAGCAAATTCACTTGGAATATCATATTATTAAAAAGGAATTCGACCGACGAGCAAATTATTTTGAAAAATATAATAATAAAAAAGGGACCCTACTGAGCAAAAAAATTTAATTTTGATTATTTAGATAAAAAAGGACTCTACTGACGAACAAATTTAATTTCGATTGATAAAAAAGGATTCTTACTTTTACTTTTATTTAGCTCGTCAGTAGAGTCCTTTTAAGTTACATATCAAATATGCCATTCGATAATATTAATTTATATTGTAATTATCTCGTCAGTAGAATCAATTTTTTATTTTAATCCCTTTGCTGTTAAATAAAACATTAATATTATTTGCTCGTCAGTAGAGTCTCTTTTCTATTGTTTGATTTTAGTAGAGTGCTTTTTTTATGTTCTTCTAGCTCATAGGTGGGGAACCTGCGGCCTCGAGGCCGCATGCGGCCTCCAGGAGGTTTTTGTGCGGCCCTTTGCCGTCTAGTACAAAACAGCAGAGTTACTTTCAAACAACTATTGTACAAAAATCCCACCAAAAACAGTCATATTGTAACACGACATCAGATTACTAGCCTGAAAAACAGGCTCTTAGGCAGATACGAAATAGAGATGTAATATATTATATTAATATTATTTAATATAAGCAATATTTTCGATTTCGCAAGACATCGCCTATTATATGATACAAGAAGTATTATAAAAAAATTAACAGTGCAAAAAAATCGTTAGCACCCGAGTTGAAGATTTTTGTGCGTATCCGTAGTAAAATGATAAAAATTGATACTTCTCGCAAGCAAAAGCAAATCCGCAGCTTTGGCGGAGATCGAGCAACCAGATTTTACCTAGATATATCGGCAATTTTATGAGACCATAGTTATAAAATGACACAAAACTATACCTTTTTTCATAAAACACAAAAATATATTTTTGAAAATTGGTGTCTAGTGGCAAGTTACTGAAACTTTCCGTACTGAAAATTACATTTTATAAAAAGTTTTAAATTTTTTTGAAAAATGATGAAAATTGAATTTAAGAAACCTTTTTTTCATATTTCGATTTTTTTTTGTAAATTATTAACTTTTATGTATTAAATTTATTAAAATTAAATTTTATTTGAATGATCCGATTCCTATTGATAGCGAGACGTGCTGATTAGTTATTGGCCAAAGCAGGTCCCAAAAATAATAATTCAGTTTTTGAAAAATGTAACGTCCAATGTCATTAAAATAAATTTACATGTATAGACAAAACGGAAAACTAATTAAATTTGTGGGAGGCAGGTCTAGCGGTTTCGATGATCCAATAAAAAATTTGAAAAAGAAACATTTGGCGGCCAAAAGTGATCATTGAACATATGCACATCAAATTATCATATATTTTAATAATAAGTATAAATTTTGTTTACATTTTACTATGGGTTCTGTATTATTATTTATTCTGCGGGGCGACGCTTACGCGCTTCTTTATTTTGTCTTTACGCAGCTAAAGCAGGGCGATCGCTTTAAACAAAGTTCTTTTTTTATTTTAATTTTTTGTACGGGAAGTTCCAGCAATTTGCCTTAAGGCACGATGCCAAACACCACGATTTATAGTATGTAATGCGTAATAAATTTTCTGCAATTAAATAGCAATTTTAATTTTAGAAAAATGATACATAAAAACTATTTTACCTAAAAATCAGGGATGGACGGCATTTTTGTCAGTGCCCCAGGACGCCAAACTTCTAAATCCGCCCCTGCGTATTTATATGCACATAATATATAGAATTTATTTATATTTAAATCTTGAAATATAAATATAGAGTAAGGTTTTTGAAATGAGAACAACTTAAATGCAAAATATAAAGTAACAATACATTTTGTGCATAATAAATACATATTTTAATTAAAATATTTCTATCGCGTACATTATTATGAGTTTATACATTATCAAATAATACGCTTATTTTTATGGGTAAACATTGTCATTCTCTAAATGGATCATTTATTAATAATATGTTTTAAATTCTATTTTTAAATGTCTGTCAATAGTGTCTAGTCTAGGTATATTTCTTTTGGCAAGAGGTAACGTTGCGTTTAATGCATTAATCCTATTTTTTATTATAACAACTATTGTCCTTAATGACAAAAGGAATATTCATACCGAAAGTTTACAAATGAATTTAATCTGGCTTTTCCAAAGCCCGAAATTCCCTAAATTAACCGTTAACTTCTCAGTTTGCAAAATAAAAATCTATCAGTGAATTCAATGGTATAAGAAAAATATGTAATTTCTTATTTCAAATAATTATGTAACAATAAGAAAATGAAAATCAATTTCAAATCAAAACACTTTGATATCATTTTTATATAAAAAATGAATGTTTAAATGAAATTAAAACGAACTAAAATATTTATAATTCATTTAAAATTTAATTTATAAAATATTTAAAATTTTTAAGTATTTTATTTACCTTTTCTATATAATGCAATAAATTGTTATAACTATAAAAAAATTATAATACTTTCACAAAAGTCACTTTTTTAGGTCAATCAGCTTATGCGGCCTCTTTTATTGCAGCCTAATTTAAGTGCGGCCTCTAACGGCAAAAAGGTTCCCCACCTCTGTTCTAGCTCTATATTTGATTTGCTCGTCAGTAGAATCCCTTTATTTATTTTAGTCTCTTTGATCTTAAATAAATTATTAATATAATTTGCTCGTCAGTAGAGTCTCCTTTCTATTTTTTGAGTTCACTCAATTCAATTCAATTTTATCTTCTTCCAACTTTATATTTGATTTGCTTGTCAGTAGAGTCCCTTTTGTTGAACAAATCAAAATTTAGGTTTGCTCGTCAGTAGAGTCCCCTTTCTATTTTTTTGAGTTTAGTAGAGTCCCTTTTGTTCTAACTTCTAACTCTATATGTAATTTGCTCGTCAGTAGAGTCCCTTTTATGTTAATTAGATTTGCTCGTCAGTAGAGTCCCTTTTTATTTCACTTTGTATTTAATGTTTATTCGTCAGTAGTCCTTTTTTTAAAATTAATATTGCTCATAAGTAGAGTCCTTTTTTAGCTATTTTAGTTTTTATTTAATGTTTGCTCGTCAGTAGAGTCCCTTTACATTATACTTTTACTTTGCTCGTCAGTAGAGTTTCTTTTATATTGAATTTTGCTTTGCTGATCAGTAGAATTCTCTTTTTGTCTCTAACTTAATTTTGCTAATTGAGTTCTGTTTTTCTCAATTTTGATAGTTTGCTCGTCAGTAGAGTCCTTTTTTCTCTATTTTGATAGTCTGCTCGTCAGTAGAGTCCTTATATCTCTGTTTTAATACTTTGCTTGCCAGTAGAGTCCTTTTATTTTATTGTCTTACTTTGCTCGTCAGTAGAGTTCTTTTTTATTTATTTTAATAGTAGTAGAGTCCATTTTGCTTTTACTTTGAGTTTGTTCGTTAGTAAAGTCCTTTCACATTTAATGTTAGGTTGCTCGTCAGTGAAGTCCTTTCTCTCTATTTTAATACTTTGTTCGTAATCTTTGTAGAGTCCTTTTATCCCTAATTTTGGTTCGCTCGTCAGTTTGCTTGTCCGTAGAGTCCTTTTTTCTCTCCTTTGATAATTTGCTTGTCAATAGAGTCCTTCATCTCTATTTTAATACTTTGCTTGCCAGTAGTGTCCCTTTATCCTATTCTCGTCGTAGTTTTCTCGTCAGTAGAGTTTGTTTTTCTCTATTTTGATAGTTTGCTTGTCAGTAGAGTCCTTTTTTCTCTATTTTGATACTTTGCTCATCAGTAGAGTCCTTTTTTCTCTATTTTCATAGTTTGCTCGTCAGTAGAGTTCCTTTTATCTCTATTTTAATACTTTGCTTGTCAGTAGAGTCCCTTTATCTTATTCTCTTAGTTTGCTCGTCAGTAGAGTTCCTTTTTTCTGAATTTGCTTATCATTTCTTTTTCTATCTCATTATTGTTTTGTCTGTCAGTAGAGTTGTTTTCCTTTGCTCTGCTCGTCAGTAGTGTTCTTTTGTTTGCTCGTTAGTAAAGTCCCTTTTTCATTATTCAGTCAAGTACCAGGGTATCTTTTTAGTCATGTCAGTAGAGTCTTTTTATCTTTCTTTTTACTTTTATTTTGCTCGTCAGTAGAGTCCTTTTCACTCATTTTCCTTTTTACTCTCCACCCGCCCTGAATTTCCAAACTCACCCCATAAAAATAATGATTCATTATAATAATGTTCTACAAAACGTACAACTACGACACCACGGTGCATAATAAGTATTTGTTTACACCTGTCGGTCAGGCGTAAAAAACACTTTGCAT
>NW_020537253.1:0-21404 GCF_003426905.1 Ctenocephalides felis | reverse complement strand
TTCAATAATTTCAAAGCTAAAATTTTCGATTTACGTTAGTACAAGCATTTAGTAGTATTACTTGTTTGCCTAATACTTGTTTTATATTTATGATAAAAAAGTATATTTGCATGTGAACTAATCGCTGAAGTCTTTTAAAGTTGCAATAAATGCCACGATGAAATACTTTCCTAAACATTTTAAGGCAAATTCAAAAAATCAATGAAAGATTCCATGTCGAAAACGACTGTCTATCTTGAAAAGCTAAAAGGCTCTCTGAAATCGATTTTGGCAAATTTATAAAGAAAAATTTTAAGAAAACATGATTCTGAATACAACGTCAGAATGTTAATATTCGCTTTAAAATAGATTTAACTAGATGGCAATAATTATAAGAACAGATAATAATATTCTAAAGTAAACCGGTATTTATGGGTTATCTATCAATTATAATAATGTCTAAATCTTGAAGATTAGAACGCCTCACATACTGAAAAATTTAATTACTATGAGGTCTCGCTGCTATAAAATTTATATCATAAAATTTGGAAGGAATGAAATCAAATATGAATATACAGAAACGATATTCATTATAAAATTCCAACCATTAACAGATAATTCTGCTTGAAATTTGGCGATTCCAACTGGATTGGTCGCCACACACGAATAATTTCCCCTATGTCTGCCCTGACTGATTCTATACTCAATGAACTATTTTGAGAAAAGTGTATTAAAATTCAGGTAAGAAACTTATTCTTGCTATATTTGTTGTAGATACACAGAAATTGCATTAAGATCATTAAGAAACAGAAATATGTCTGATGCTCAAATAACTCTACTATTTCATCTATTGTTACAGATATCTTTTATTGCAAAAAAATGAAAATACCATTACTAAATACATTAACAAGTTTAAAGAAATATGGCTTGTATTGGTATGTGGACTATAAAACTATCTAACAGTATCTTTTGACACATTTCGGGTCTTGATCTTCAAATGCTGATAAAATTAATTAATAAGGTTAGGGTAAAGATTATGCAAAATGTGATATGAAGGATTGTTACATAATGATATCATGATAAAATAATAGTTCCTTGCATACAAGGGAACTCAGTCTTAGAACAACGCCCAATAACTTTGCCAATAAATTGATAATACGCCATCATAATGCTGTATAATAATTTTGACTCTTATCCGGTCCAAAAGTTCCCTAGCATGCTACAACAGCACACAGAAAATAAGTTATCCCAATTATTTGCTCAAATACGACTTTTCTGTGTACTACAATCTTTGACAAATATTTTTTCAAAATCCATTACCTAAGTCTTTGATTCATCCGGCCTATAAGAATCCCATCATTTGAGGAAATTTTCTCATCATTAAATAAACCATTGTATCTCTATGGCAAGTCGCCTTTATGAACCGTGCACGTGGCCGAAACCATGTCAAAATATGTTTGTGACATCAGAACCAAAATCAAATGGTACAATTTGTGGGGCTACTATAAAAATCAGAATGATTAAATAGTATATGCCGTCAAGTAAAAGATATTTTAATATCAATTAAAGATTCGGAATAACTTTCACTAGTCAATATGTTTTCTTAATCTGTGTGGTTCAGAAAACTATTCTTAAATCAAATAAAATACATAGTAGAAGCCGATCGAAATTTTTCAGTTCAAACTGCTCTGCTTAGACAGTATATCCTAGCAAAAACTACAAATAAATACAAGCAGTCAATAATAACTTACCTCCATTACATTTATCTGCTGCCACCTAATACATCATCTATTTACATAAAATAAAATACATAAAAACAATCGAATCGCCTGAAAAAATCCTGTAAACAAAATGATATCAGAGTTGCCAAAAATTGGGTAATGCATACTGAAATGCATTCAATACCAATGTAGGTTTTTGCAACTCTTATATATGTAAATCAAAATGACTTAATAAAATACTCTATAAAAATAAAATTACTCAAGATGCGCAACTTTGAAATTCAATTTAAAATGAAGAATAAATAATATTTCAAAAGTATTAAAACCGTTCTACTTTTAATCTGATATAACTATATCAATCAATAATTACTCAATCAGGCGAGATAAATTTTATTCAATAAACTAATTTTGAAAGAGTATTTTATTAAGTATCCACAAAAATATGTTCGATTGTATACAGCACAGATAATAAAAACATAAAATAAATTTAAATATTTCTGTAAACCTGATCATGATTTATGCCATTACTCATAAAATTGTAAAAGAAAAAATAATATGAAACCGATTCTGCCGCACAACAGACCAATGTTATGGCAGGCCATGTTACCGTCCAACTTGGATACATTATGCTACTCAATCATACTGAATACTGTCAAAATGTCATGTATTTGCTGTGCATTCGCGCGTTTAACACATAAACTGCAACGTCACTTGTATGTTATGAAGCTGGGTCAGAAAGATCATGTCATCTAAAACCGTTTTTTTGACATTTGTGCGGTTTCTGGGTTAGGTTTTCTATATGACAACCTGAGAAATATGCGATATATTAATATGGGCAGTTCTTCATAACATGACCTTGCCATAACATCTTTCTGTTATGCGGCAGAATTGGTCCCTATATCATCATTAATATAATTTAAGTGAAAAATTAATAATAAATATTTATAGATCCTTACACGCCTTCTATACGATAATAATATATACTTTATTATTAGTACTTTAGATAGAAAAAGTTAAACTATATTACTATAGTATGATTCCTAAAAAAATGTTTAATATTGTGAATATAAAATTGTTGCTTTTTTATTTTGTTTTAAAAAATTGCTGTATATCACCGAATTAATCAGAATATTTAGAGTTGAACTTACCCTAACTTGAACATCCAAAGTTCCTCGGCTGTGTATCCTTGGGCATTCCTTGCACACATGTGTAGACTGCCTGATCAGAATTCCTTTCCACATTTTCGATTATTAATGTTCCATGGCAAATACCTTCTGTTTTCTGTAATAGGGAGCTGAGCGTCTGTCTTCCATCTGAAAATAAATCAATTTTAAGAATAACGTATTTAGTTTTCGTCCTCTCGCAGAAAATAACTGATTAAGAATGCAAGCAAATTAGGATCAAAGAACACGTGGTTCTGATCGCAAGATGTTAATTTGAATCCATTTTTTCGTCGTAAGAAATTTTGAGAATAAACCTTAGAATATAACGTTAAATCCCAATGAATCAGAAGTTAAGTAAATTTCCGCTACTTTGCAAAGCATGGTTTATTAAGTTCGTGTATTCAAAACTATTTGTTGAAATTTTGTCAAACTTAGAAACTTTATTTATCCATTTCATATACTGTACCTCGTTCCCAAAAAACTGATTCAATAGGATATCCAGCCACTGGACAAGTCACTTGCAAAATTTCACCGGCAACAATAGCTTTCTTCTCCATGTCGTGAACATAAGGTGCACCATAAACATTGATTTTGGCTGCATGGGATGCTGATCCAACCTGTTTTAATTAAAATATTAATAATACAGTTTACGATTATTTAAAAAGATTATATTAAAATATGCATACCTTGCTAGTAGCCACACATTTATAAAGTCCTCCATCATTTGTATGAATTGAAGTAATATTTAAGAAAGATACAACATCGCCGTTGACGGTAACATATTGGCCTATCTGATACCTGTAAAACAATAAAAGTTTAATTAGAATTAATTATAGAATTTATTAATTCAATTTTTTACTAATAAATTTTACCTATCATTGTTTACAATTCTCTTATCATGCAATTCCCATGTAATGTCAGGTGTAGGGTTACCAGTTGCAGCACACTTAAGAAATACTGATGGACCAGGTTGCATAGTTTCTTCAGGAAAAGAATGTCTGATCTGAGGTGGTTCGACTGTAGAAAAATAAATTAATTATAGTACCAATATTTTCATGAATTCATAAACAGTATTGCAATAATACTTACATCTTCCTCCAGTTTAAGCTCAGCACTGCCTTGCGCACTTTCTTGTTCGTTACGAATGAAACATTGGTACATGCCTTTATCTTCTTTTTTTCACCGAATCGATTCTTGAAAATAAAAATAATAAATTTAATGCAAAATCATAAACTATTGATTTTATTTATTATGGACTTTTCATATTATAAATGCTAACAAAAAATTTCGTGAAAATATATGTCAAAAATTAGATAGAAACAGAATATTTATAGAATTATATTTAGCTATAAATAATAAAGCAGTGAGATTCTAATGCCATAGTCATTAGTTTTGTTTATTTATTAAACAGATTATTTTAATAATAAATTTTGCTAATTAAATTATCAACCATAAACAGATTTTTGAATTGATACTGGATTTATTGAGATTACATTAACCAGTAAAATTAATATTAATTATTAATAATAAAATAATTGAATAACTTTTTGATGTATCTCAATAAGGACTCGCAGAAAAGAGCAAAATAATTCATTCACATTTTTTGCAAATAGTCTAAAAAAATTTCCACTTTTTTTGCAAATAGTCCTAAGCTTATTACACAATTTAAAAGCTGCTGAAAAGATATCAGTGAAGAAACATGCTAGATAAAAATCTTATTTTGGTTTAATTACAAAAATTTAATAAAGTAAGGAGTAATAGGACGCGTCCAAAATTTCAAAACAGTAAATTCTAAGGCATTTTTACCTTAGGCAAAGGTAAAAAATTAATTTTTATGTAATACTAGCAACCCGACAACTTCGTTTTGCCACCAGATGGTTTCGTGAGAAAGATAAAAAAATTTTTTGTTTGTTTTATATTTGAAAAGAAAAATTTGATTTTATTACACGACATTAATGAATTTATTTCAATTACAAAAATCAAGTGTTTTTTTAGTTGAACTTCTCTAAGTAAATGAAAGTGAATCCGCAAATTATTCGTTTCTTCTCTAAGTAAAGTGCTCTTTGGTAAACCAATTTTTTTGTTTTTTGGTCTGACGTTAACAGAAACGAAGCGGATGGTTTCCCAACTCGTGAACAGGCAACGTTTAACTGCCCAATTTGAAATTTATCTCGCAAACTCTAAGCGATTCGCCTTGCGACTTGTTAATTGTTATTGCGAACGCAAGGCACACTGGAAATTGCAATCGTTTGAAGTCAAATGGAATCATTGGTATGTCACCAAATCGCCAGCAATTTTTGATTGAATGGTGAAATTCAGTGCGTGTACATCATTATTCTTTGCGGCAAGAATTGCTCGTTGACTTAACCAAGCGTAATTCTGATTATTCTCACTAATGTCATTACTCGAATTTTTAATTACGGTGCGTGAAGTTCCAGCAAATCAAGGCACGATGCCACTAATTTTGTTAGCTATAAACCTTGCGGAGCCCGAGACCTTTCTAACAAATGCAAAATTGCCGAAATCGGTTCGTGCGTTCTAGAGTTATATCGTCAGGAAGGAAAACCCGACTTATTTTTATATATATGTAGATGACAAAAACGTGATAATCTAATCTAATACTGTAATTCATTTATCAACAAAAATCATTATTTTATTATATTATATAAATTTTGAAAACTACCTAAGTACTGCTTCACTGTGTCCAATAGGTTTTCCATCCTTCATCCAGCTGACGGTTCTCACTGGATTTCCAGTAAAATGGCAAGTAAACACGGCTGGTCTTCCAAAATCGATTGTTTGACTTCTTGGTTCAACGTGGGCTTTTAGTGGTGCCGTTACTGTTAGAACTGTTTCCACACTTTCGCCTCCAACTGAATTATTGACCACACACAAATATTTTCCACTGTCTTCCACAACTGCTTCCTTGATGATCAATGTTCCAGAAACTTGTTTTACTCTGTCGTCCAAAACTACTGCTTGTTTTCTTGTACTTCCTTCGATGAACTTATACCACCTGTAGAAGAATGGAGAAAAATAGTTACAACTTTATACTTTTAGTAATCTTCACACACGATTTGACAAAATTTAGATGAGTAATACATTTGAATAGAAAATTTGTCGATATATCAATTTACTTGAAATACACTATGATCAACTGATAGATAGAGTGTATACTATTGAAACTAATCGTGCTTAACTTTGAAGAAGTACTAGCATTTAGTAAATAACACTTTTTTAAGAAATTTGTCAATCGTGTGTGAATTTTAAATATATATAGCCAAATAAAAATGCGGTGAAAATAATTTATAGCGAGATGCACGGAATGATCAATAAAACAGAAAAAGCGCTCACAGCTAGTTATTTTATCCCAAATTTAACATGCATTAAAGATTACCAACTCCTTCAGTTTTGACAGATCGTTTCTAAAAAATAGTGATGACAGTTTTATAAAATTAAAAATTATTTTGAAATCTTTTTTGTCAACTTCATGAAGTGTGGGAATCGCAAGATCAAAATTCTAATGCAAATACAGGCTCACAAAAAATAAGCACCGCAACAAAAGCCAACTTATTTTGATACAAATAATTGAGTTACTAACTAAAAGACAACCGAAAAAGACAAACATCGAAAAAGACCGCGATTAAAAAATTTTAGGAATCAATATTTTTACAGGTTATTTAAAACACACTGCACTCAAAGGTAATTTTAAATTATATATTTATATATACATTTATTTAAAAAATCCACAAAACGCAATTAAAATTACTTCTAACTCCGTGCATCTTCACCTGGAAAAATAACTGAAAATATATTTAATTAAATTCGGATTTCAATAATAAATGAAAAAATAATTTTGATTTGATTTGATTAAATCTGATTTTGATTTCAATAATAATGAAAAAAATAATTTTGAAAGTTTCCGAAAAGTACGAATTCCTTCATAAAAATATTTTAAGAACTTATATTTTTCACCAATAAATAATATAATAAATATACTTACGTTATACCCAACATTTAAACATATAATATTAAGATACTGAATGAAATGAATACGTAATGTAAACCCTTGATCTATCTGACTATACTACGTATTATAATAGGGATTAATTCTCGATTATCAATTTTGAATATATTTTCGATATATAGAGAAATCTTACTTAAAATAAGGCACGGGATGACCGACAACTTCACATAATAAATAAACATTGGAATTTTGTTTGATCGTCACAATTTTTCCTCCGTCATACTTTTGACCCGGTACTTTTGGAGCAATGTTACTTGTTGGAGCTACAAATGTTAAATATTTTCCATTTACAAATATGTTAGAATTTAATGATATCGCCACTGCCCGATAGCAAGGTAAATAAGGGTGTCCCAATAATCATAATACACAATTTAATTAAGATTTTCTTTTCTAATCACGACTTACTTAAAATATGGCACTGGAAAGCCAATTACTTGGCAAGCTAAAGCAACCGGGGTGCCAAATCGGTTAGACACTTTGTTGAAACCGAATTTGTCATTCAAAGCTTTGGGAGCAATATTGCTCGTTGGTTCTGGAAAAGTTTATCCAATTAATTATTCGAGTGTAAATCAAAGGAATTAATTTTCATCGCCACGGCCTGATTTTTGACACAATGCTTCACAACGACAAACTTCAATGAAAAATGTAGTAAATATACCATAAATAAAATAAATGATTGGAGATTAATTTATTAGCACAATTATAAAAATAAATTCAAAAAAATCATAAGTATATATTCGTAATAATATGTTATTTATCAGATATAACAATAATAAGAGAATAATTCCGCCAAATTTACTTATTTTAGTACTTTCTACGATAGTATATATTTTGATGTAACATGAAACTCAATTTTTCATTGATATATTATTATTTGGTGGTCCTAGTATATTTAATTCAATATCAAAACTTGTTATGAGTTTGATAATTATAATTAATAGGCAATAACAAAAAATAAATTATTACATTTTTAGATTGATCTATTTACAAAAATATTGTAAAAAATAGTGAATTAGTGAAATTTTTGATTCGGTTGAAGCATTGTCTGCTGAAGACGTAAGACAAGTTTTAGAATTGATTAAAAAAAATTGCTTAATGAGTTAGAATTTAATATAAATTGAACAAGTATAATAGAACATATGTATATTATCCAAAAAGCGGGAAAGAAAAAACTTGTTACTTGAAAACATTTGTACATTTATAATCGAGTACATTATTATGTTAAATAAATGTAATATATATTTATCTGAGCCTCTTTTTCAATTATATGATCATATCGACGATAAAATTCTGAATTTAATATATTCGTTTCCTATTAATATAATTGATTAATGCATGAGATTAGAGCGAGTGCAAGACACATGTAAATCAAAAACCTATTCATCGATAGATATTATTCAATAGATGTTAAATGATATTGTGTAAGTAGAATAAAAACGCTTGCTTGAGAATTTCATAACTAATTAATATGAAAATACATAAAATATACTATTTATATTATGTGTACAAAATCATTAATGCGCATAATTAAAATAAAATTTCGCTGATTCTAACACAAATATATTTTACGGAAGATATACTTTGATCTATGTTAAATATTCAATAAAAAGATTGTCTTTTTTTCTTAGTAGAATTTTTAAACCGCATGTATAAAATTAGTTTTTACTAAACATTTTTAGACTTACTTAAAGTAAGGTACAGGAAAGCCAACAACTTGGCAAACCAAAGCAACATTTTCTCCGACATCATTCCGTATTTTATTAAATCCAATTTTGTCATTTATTGGTTTTGGAGGTAAATTACTCGTGGGTTCTGCAATATTTTCATAAATAATGAAAATTGAAAAAATAACATATATAAATACGTTGTATGTAATGCCAGTGCCTTTCAGTGGAATAGGGTTTAAAGTTTACTTGATCATTGATGTTATATCATTTTCTTAACATTGAATGAAATATTGTAACTATAAGTGTAGCTATATTACTAATAATTTTACATTTTACTGTTGGAAGTACAGAGCAAACTAATGCAAAATTATGGTTATCAAACTATATATAACTCACTTGAAGAACGGTACTGGAAATCCTACTACGGGACAAGTTAGAAATACTGATTTTCCAGAATTCGAAAATACGATTTCGCCGCCCTCGTACTTTTTTCCGGGTACTTTTGGTTTTATATTGCTAGTTGGTTCTAACAAAATTTAAAAAAAAAATCATAATTAATTCTAAAGATAATTGCCTTTATGTTGAGCTTAAAGGGCGATCGGCACAAACGAAAGAAAGCGGAATAGTGCATTTTCATTTTTTTTTTATTTCTTTTACTTTTTATTCAAATTTTATTAAAATATCGCTGAAAAACTTACTGAAATCTAGGTACAGGAAATCCGACAACCTGACACAAGACAAACAGTGTTGAACCGAGTTTTCCAGTAAGTATTTTCCACGGAGTTCGTTCGCCTACTAGTTTTGGTGCTAAGTTATTAGTTGGCTCTGAAAATACAGAGCCAAAATTAATAATAACGTCTTTGTAGTTAGAAAAAATCAATTACGAAACAAAGGCTCTTTTACATATTTTAATTCGCAACAAGCAACGATAAATTAAAATATGATAAATTAGTTTGTTCAAGAAACTCACTTAAATATTGGAACAGGGTATCCCACGACTTGACACATGATACTAATTAGGCTGTTTTCACGACCAAGGATAATCTTCCAACCAAATTTATCGCCCATCAGTTTAGGTGCGATGTTATTTGTTGGAGCTGTATGATAATTAAAAATATATTGTATATATTTGTGAACTGGATCAAAAATTTTATCGAAATTATCACCGTCATGCATTACAATTATTACAAGTGGCAAAGCGAATAAGTAATTAAATCTGGTCAAAGAAAAATAAACCAATGCCTGGATGCATCTTACAACTCAGAACGATATTTTAATATATTTGAGCTTTGCAAGTACGAAAGTGAGTCAACGTCTTAAAACATAGATTTTTACTTTCAACCGTGTACCCGAAAGTCCTAAAATTCAAAACAAAATTCATTGCAAATGTGGTCTACCACATGGACTAAAACTAAATTTTGGATAGCATAAGAAAAACGAATAACCATTCTAACGATGCTAATTAAAAATTAGTCCACACTACCCGAAAATTTGAAACAAAAAATTGTTTTTACCTTTTCATAGACTAACAAATAATTATTTAACAATATTTGTTATTAATAATATAGTCCACACCGATTGAATAAAATTGCGTTATTTGTTTATCGATATCTTTTACAGTTGCAACAAAAAGTTACTTTCGCATATTTTCAATTATATCTGGGTCAAATAATGTGTTGGGGAGTTGAAAAATGGGGATTTTTTTGAAAATCATTTAAATTCCAGGGTGGGGCCAATTCTGCATGGAAACACGACCAAACCCAGCATGAAGCTTTTGTATAATACTTGTTGCATATGATGTTGCAAGTTGGCAGTCGAGCTCAGGTCATACTACAAGGCCACATTATTTATCTACTTTATTGTTTGTGAAAAAAATTATATCCTATAATTTATATCCGTAATACTCAGAATCCTGTATAACAAATCCTTTATATAGTAATAAATTAAATCTTACTTGAAGAATGGTACTGGATACCCAACGACTTGGCACATTAGATAGACAGGTTGTTCAACACGGCCCAATATAAGTTTTCCCAAAGATCTTTCGCCAACTATTCTCGGACCGATATTATTTGTGGGTTCTAAGAATATATATAAAGCTTTTATAAATACAGCTTATAAATGCTAGTTAAAGCCACTGCCCTTATGTTCCCTTAGGATGTAATATGGCGTATCAGGAAAATTCATAAAATGACTAGAATTTATTTAAACTGGCATATCATGCCAAAACTTTGACCGACTCAGAGATTGATTGTAAAGCTTTAAAAGTCGGAATAAAATGCAAAAACTTAGACCCAAATAGGTTCCAAAGCAATGTTTGAAATAATGTGTATATAATTGCACTGAATATTTTGAAAATTACCTAAAACTGGGCAAAGGATGAGCTTGGGCTTGGCAAAATAGTGCCACAGAATTTTCTACCCGAACTTCTAGTACATTGTATTTGAAGGATGATGATACTTTCGGCGCAGTTCCACTAACTGGAGCTATTAACAATAAAATATAGATTCAAACTAACTGCTTTAGATGAATTATTGTATATAATTAAGTTCAATACCAGTGCCCAAATGTAAAAGAATTTTAAGGTGCCAAGGACACATAAATGACTATTTTGCTTTATATCACGGACGTACTCCAATTCAGCCAACAACCAATATAAAATTTATTATAGAAAAAAATAATCAAAGCGCTCCAGAATTTGATAAATTTTTATCTTTAATTTTTTGTCTCTCTGGTTATAATCAAACCGCCAATAGTAAGAACAAAGAACACAACTTATGCTCCTAGATTCAAAATAAATTTATTGAAAATTTTCATATTTGTCCTAAAACTTATTGTATCAACTGATTAATAAAAGTAATTCAAAAATAGATCACTTATATTGGTCCAAGTTCAAATAATTAAATATTCATATTTACATAAATATGGCAATCGGTTTCAATAACATTTATAAAAAATGAAAGCAATTTAAAATCTATATAAAAAAGATTTGGCCTGAACCAAAATTCAGACTTAATTTACACAAACTTAGTGGATGAACAGAATAAAATAACCGAAATGAAATAATAAAATGGATAGACTGAATAAAAATTTAAAAAAATCAATCAAGTAAATCTAAAAATCGAAAGAGAATCACCTAGATTTCGGTACTGGAAAACCTTGTGCTTGGCAAGGCAATTCTAAATCTTGTCCAGAATGTCGAACAAACGAAGATAATTTATCATCAGAGGCAAATTTAGGCGGTCGTGGTCCAACGGGTTCTTTATTTAAAATATATTTATAATAATATATTAAGTATTATTTTTTTATTACACTGCCATTGGGAAACAGTACCAAAAGACCGAAACAATTTTTAAATAAGTAAAAATAAACGCTTTTTTAAGTACCTGTAATTTGGTACAGGAAACGCTTGAGCCTGACACAATAAACCAAAACTTTGGCCAATATGTCTGACGAAAGTGCTACTTTTAGAATCAGATGGAAAAGTAGGAGCTTTTGCGCCAACCGGAGCTAAGAAATCATAAAATGTGAAAGCATTATGCAAATCATAATAAACAAAAATATTATTTTGCTAAATGCCATTATATCCGCTTACAGATCTACCTGAATATTGGGACGGGATACGCTTGGGCCTGGCAAAGTAAGCCAAAACTTTGACCCAAAGATTTTTGAAATGTGCTGCTTTTAGCTTCTGTAGAAAATGTTGGTGCTTTTGATCCGACTGGTTCTATGCGTTTCCGAAAAACATAACGCAATAAGAAAAACAATTATAATTATAATTATAGCATGTGTGCAAATTTTTAAAGACTACTGAAATATTTGCCGATCTACCTGAATAAAGGAACGGGAAACGCCTGTGCTTGGCAAAGTAAACCGAAACTTTGACCGGACGATTTTCTAAATGTGCTACTCATGGCTTCAGTGGAAAATGTAGGTGGTTTCGACCCTACAGGTTCTGTTTAAAAATTATAGAAAAAAACGTAGATATAAAAAATAATATTCCTTTACATCGATTTTATGATATTACAATTAAATATTAAAATAATTTTAATTGCAAATGATTCTTAATTCACTTATGTTTACCTGAATGTTGGCACAGGGTAGGCCTGAGCTTGGCACAAGAGTCCAAAGCTTTGATTAATATGCCGTGTGTATGAAAATATATGCGAATCTGATGATAAGCTCGGAGCTTTCACACCGACCGGTGCTATTAAAATGAATAATAAAATACATTTATTTCAAGCTTTTAAAGTATTGCTGATTAAACTAGTGAGACCCCAAAAAATAAAGTTATTTTTTCAATCTATACCTGAATGCTGGTACGGGAAACGCTTGGGCCTGGCACAAAATGCCAAAACTTTGACCTATGCCTCTCTTGTATGTAAAGCTTGAAGAATCAGACGAAAACGTTGGAGCTTTTGCGCCTACAGGCTCTAGCAAATAATTCTCAAAGTTTTAAAATCTAATTGATAATCTATTTGGATATACGCCGAATGCTGGGATATTTAACAGAAATTGACCTTTTCAAACTTCGCATATAACTTAGACATTTTTAAACGTTGAAAAACCATTTTTAAACTATATGACAATTCTTATAACATACTAATAATAATTTCTTCACTCTTTGATTTTAACTATTTTCCTAAATAAATAATTATAAGGCCTAACTACCGCGGTCAGTCAATTTGACCGGTGGAAAATAATGCAATTTAGGAATTTGTTTCCATCGAAATATATGCAGATTTATATAAAATACACAGCATGGACCATACAAATTTAGAATACAGTTCTGAGCATCTGATCTGATATGATCGATGAGTTTCCCTATTGGGAAATGCCAAGAGGAAAGATTATTCAATTCTTCAATTGGATAGATTATTGCTTTAACATGAAGTCGAAAATTTGTAGGTGGCAACTTTAGAAATATTTCCACACATTGATCCTAGCTGGATAAATTGTTTATAGAGTTTATAGATAGACGACAATAAAAACATTTTTAGGTGTGAATTTTTGTTTTTAACTTGGCGATTCAAATTCAAAATCTCAAGAAAGTTTTTATCAGCACTGCCCGTAAGTTTGGCTTTCTGTGGTCGAAAAACTAGTCAAATAAATTTTTTCGAAAGTTGCAAAAAAACAAATATATTAATTAGACTTATAATTAAATATAGTAATTTTAGACTAAAATAATTAATACACAAAGTGAGAAAGCCGAATAAAGTATATTATGTATGCATATGGCGTTCTTTATAAATAATTAATTTTAGTTGTTTATTATCTTATAATTTCTTTATACTAACACATTGAACAATAAACCAATCATTATCTGAATTAAATAATAAAATAGTTAACTTTTAATTGTAGGTCAATCTGACCTCGCGCGGTTGGCATAGGCCTACATTAATTTTCGGTAGCTTTAGTGTTAACCAGGGTTTTTTTTTTATTAAATATCTATTTATTATTTACGATTTTGTATATGAGATATGCTATAATATACCTGAATATAGGTACTGGAAATGCTTGAGCTTGGCATAGCATTCCAAAACTTTGACCGACGGCGCGTTTGATTGTAAAGCTTTGAAAGTCCGAAGAAAACGTGGGAGCTTTGGCACCAACAGGTTCTATAGTAATTTTTTGAATAATGGGTATATATAACTACACTGAATTTTGAATCGTATTTTCCATGCTAAACGTTGGGATAAATGTAACAATGTATAAGTGCAAATTAATCATGTTGATTTTTCTAAATCTTCTTTTTGAGTCTATTATAAAAACGTGGCTATCTCCTGCATCTTAGGACTCATACTTAGGTTAGTACAAATAAATGTTGTAAAGTATTGTGGTCGAAGGTTTGTGTATAATAAAGATAAATATAATAAAAAATATTTTCATCAATTTTATTACCTTATGCTAGGCACGGGAAACGCTTGAGCTTGACAAAGTAAGGCAAAAGAATGTCCTACCGAGCGCACAAAAATACTGCCCTTGGAATCAGATGAAAAAGTTGGAGCTTTTGCGCCTACGGGCTCTAAATCGCGCCAGGAAAAAAAATTAAACATATAATTAAAATTCTAATTCGTTAACTGTACACCAGAACCGACACTAATTAATGTGAATTGGATTTTAGATTTAAAGTATTATGAAATTGGCATATATATTTTTATTGATAGCAAAAAAATAGAGCACCTGAATGAAGGAACAGGAAAGCTTTGGGCAGGGCATATAATACAGCAAAGCTATGGCCTGCTTGCCGCTCTATCCAAGATCTTTTTACGTCTGTTGAAAATGTAGGTGCTTTGCTACCAACAGGCTCTGCGTAATTAATAATTAATATATTTATTATATTTTAATTATTGAACGAATTTTGCCAACTATGTGAATGAAATGTGGCCAGCAATAAAGCTCTCTAATATTCATTAATCAAAGAAAAACTCAAGTGCAAGTCGCAGCTCCAACGTACTGATTTTTGGCGTGATATTAAGAATTGCCAACATTGTTTCTAAGATGTTTACTTCATATTGTTTATCACATTCTTCAAACTAGAGCAAAGAAAGAGCAAAAATACCATTTCCCACAAGGCTATGGACGTTGGAAATGAATTCCTATTTAGTTACTAAAGAGTACCTGAATCTAGGTACAGGAAAAGCCTGAGCCTGACATAGTAGACCAAACCCGTGTCCTACATGACGCGTATAGGATATACTAGTCGCATCACTAGATAAAGTCGGTTTCTTCACACCAACTGGCTCTATATATTTATTAAAAGTAATTCACAAAATTGATATAAATTTCAAGTTAATCTACCTCACACTTGGGACCGGGAATCCCTGGGCCAGACATAGTAATGCAAAGCTCGTTTTCGAATTTCTCAGGAACGAATTCACGCGATTATCAGTTGAAAATTTGGGAGCGCGCACTCCAACTGGTTCTATACATTAATCAAAACAAATCTAAGATTCAAATATAATAGTTTTTTCTTGACAAAACCAGAATGTTGGAATTAAGATAAGGTTCTACGAAAAAAATCATACCGAAAGAAAGGTACTGGAAAAGCCTGAGCTGGACATAGCAACGTAAACACTCATTTCACTTTTTGTTGTAAACCCTCTGGTTGTGTCGCTTGAAGAAAATTCGGCAAACGCTTCCGACAGGTTCTGGTTAATTATTAATTATTTAAAATCACGAATTTGGCATATTTTTTATATAAATACTTTACTAAAACTAAACCCAAAAATGTTGGGATAAGGATGTGAAGATTGTTTATATTATTTTTAATTTTGAAACATATCCTACCGAAATAAGGGTACTGGGAAAGCTTGAGCAGGGCATAACAGGGTGACACTTTGATTGCTTTTCGAGGTAAATCCTTTTGTAGTTTCACTAGATGAAAATTTCGGCATAACACTTGCGACAGGTTCTATCAACGATTCAAAAATATTTATGAGAGCCGAAGTTAAAATTTTGTTTCGTATCATATATGCCACTGCCTCAACAAAATTAAAAGATTTTTTATGATAAAAACAGAAAAATACGAAGGTAATACTATCTAGCTCTTTTATTCAGATTACTTGTTATTTCTCTGTATAAAATTTATGAACATACCTAAAATTCGGAACGGGAAAAGCTTGGGCTGGACAAAGCAAAGTCAAACTTTTGGAGCTTTTGCTAGTGAATGATCTACCTGTATCGCTCGAGGAAAATTTCGGCTTAACGCTTGCGACTGGCTCTACATAAATGCCAAAATATTATAATTTGAATATCAAACGATACGAAAATATTAAAAATTGTAAGCATAAACTATATCATACGTTCTATTATAAATATACGTATTTCACCTGAAAGCTGGAACAGGAAAGGCCTGTGCCTGACATAGCAACGTCACACTTAAAAATTGTTTGGATTCAAATGTTCGACTTTTGTCCAGACTTGGAAATTTTGGTTTCACACTGGCAACAGGTTCTATTTTCAAAAAGATATCAAAATTAACAAATTTCCCAAAAAATTTAATAACGCCAAGCCAAAAGTAGAGATAAGTTATAGGCTTCCAAAATTAAAAACTATAGAAATGATGTATGTAATGTAAAATATTAGAAGACCAGCAAAATATACATAAACTAAAAGCAACTAACTCATCAAGCAAATCCCTATATCTCACCTAAATTTAGGCACGGGAAAAGCTTGTGCTGGACATTGCAAAGTGGTTCCAAAACTTTTACCGACAGATGCCGTTCTGGTAGTATCACCAGCAGTCAAACGTGGTGACACACTTGCAACAGGTTCTGGGTAAAATATAGTACAGATACTGATATTCTAATTATATTTTTCATTTTTAAATTGGGTATTGACAAAAAATCGGTCGCACTAAATTTGAATAGACTGCCACAAAATGATAGCTGAGAGAAAATATAAGAATCGAAGAAATTACACGAAAAAAATCCGAACGATAATGTGAAAGAATAGATGTCTTAAGGAACTTATTATTTCAATAATTTTGGTAATTATAACGGTGTATTAATACTGGTTATACTCAGTACTTTTGGATGTATGTATTTGAAAATAGATTTTATTTATTCAAACAGGGTAATGTACAACATTTTAATCTCATATAAAAGTTACCTCCATATGATATAGTATCAAAACGAAAGATGCCATTCAACAATATAATAAACAATCAATGAAACATAATTGAAATTATGGGAAAAATCAATATGATTTATTTTAAAAATCTTGTTTATTTTAAAATTAAAGTTTATTTTTTTTAAAAATTGAAAATAATTAGTAAAAAACTAATTCGCGCTTTAGTGCCGGCCGGGTACCCTATCCCAACATTCAGGCAGTGGCGAACAAACATTTTCTGATCTTAGGTCTTGTTGTAGTCATCAGAATATATTTGTTTAAAAAAACATACACTTATATTCTAATAGTAATGTTTTAGTACAGTTCAAAATATAAATCATTTGATTAAATACTCATTAGAATTACTATTAAATGGAGAACTTGCATGAAAAACTTGTCTTTATTTTTATGATGTGTTTATATTGAAATGGCAGTCATTCGTGCTAAGTTGGTAAGTATATGAAGACATTTGAAGTATTATAACTATCCCTTTTATCCTTAATTCAGATCTTGTCCTAATTCTGAAATACCTTAATGTTACGATATACTGTTGAAATAATCTTTGTAAATAATTAATTTAAAAATACTCCAAAAATAATAGCAAATTAAAAAATAGAACTTTATGGAGTCTTTGCGTCTTTGTCTTTATCAGCCTCTATTTCGAAAAGAGTATTCGAGCAAGTTATTAAAGTTTATGACTTTTATCTCTTTTAGCCCATTTGACGACTTCCTAAAGCTACTTATTTATACCTATCAAGAATAATAAATATTATTTTAAGCTTTTATCAAGATAAATATAATTTAATTGAAATAATTTCTTGAATTTTGATGCAAGTTCCCAATTAGTAACACGAATTAATTAGACATAGTTACAACATGATTTTCTACAATAATTATCTCTATCAATTATTATTTCCATATGATGATTCGTCATAAAAGAAGTGTTTTGATGATAATGAGAAAACAGTGAACTGTGGTAAAACATTACAAAACAAGTACAATAAGCGTGCGATATAAGCATTTGATGTTATATGACTAATCTACAAATATTTTCTAACATGTTCAAATTATATAATAATATTTTCTTTTCAATTAAAACTTTAATTAACATGTTTAAATACATCATTCATTTTCATGATCATAACAAATCAAAATGACAAATTTTCAAACTGCCCTTTCGAAAAATTTTATACAATATTATTAAAAATCTATTACATTTACTAAAATAACTATAAATATTTTAATATTATTCTGTCTTTAAAAATTTACATATTTACTTTCATTTAATTTTTATGTGAGATATGATATTCGACATTAAAAGAATTTTAGACTTGTGCTAGGAAACTAAGATGAAAGATTCTGATATGCAATAGAGAAGACTTTAGTTTTGTATATGCTTGAGATTTTTAGTAGTAAGTACTTTTATCAGAATATTAATTAATTGAAATATATTAATGAAAATGAAATAAAATTTCAGAAATATTGATTAAATGAAAAAAATATAAATGCATTAATTGTACAATAGTGTGATATATCGTATACATTAAATACTTGCAAAATTTATTTAAGAAATTTATAAGAAACATAATTGAATGTAGTGTTCTGATTTTAAATGCCTTTGATATATTGCACCAAATAAATAAGATTTTTTTCCTATCATTCATAATTTTGTCTTCTTTTATAGTATTACTCTTAATACGATTCCTTTATAATAAATAAATTTAAAATACATATTTTAATTATACTAATTGTAGATTAACATTGATAATCTTTTATATTGACTTTAATCTTTATATTTGGTGTTTAAAATAAGTAAACATAACAAAAAATTCATTACCAAACGAATAATTTTAAATATTATTATATATTTGAACATATTTAAAAAGTATATCATATGATATACTATTTGTGTGATAGTAGCAATAAAAATATGAAAGTTATATCATATATATAAATAATTTTATTTGTGATTTATTTGTAAAATACTACTAGTAAAAAAAAACTTAGATATTTTATTGCCCAAAAAATTAGTCATATGTTTAAATAAAAAACTAATTTGAAACAATCTGTAAAAATGTAACTGTAATATAAAACTAAAATTTTGTCAACATTTAAACATATGACTAAATACAAAATTGTAATTAACGAAATAATCTACCATATTTTATACAACGCAATTATTTCTTTTGTATGTTCATTTAATAAAAGTAATAACAGTGTTAAATGGTATATTATGATAATATTATTTTATTTGTCCTTTTTTTCTAACGAATAATAAAACTCTCTGGATAAAATTTGAATACTAAATGATGAAAATATTAAGTAATAATTATTGATGATACAAGTAAAAAATACGTCTGAATGATACTAGTATGAAAAACGATATACTAAATCATTCTAGTGAAATATATTTAATGGTAAATTATCGTTCATTAAATTCTATTACAATATTAGAGTGAAAACCTAAGCAAACAATTGTTGAAAATGAAATATCTTAGACTGTTATTTCATATTATTATGATAACAGTCATATTATCAATTTGCCCATTAGGTAAAATATGAAATAACTGGAACTTCCAGATAATTTATTAAAATGTGTTATGTCTTAAACCAATATTATCAGAACGAAAGAAAAAACAGCCTAGCTGTGAAAGTTTTCATTAGTAATCCCATATAATTATTCTTAAACAATTGCATTTGTAAACTTATCGGCATTAATAATTAATCCATTTAATAAACAATGAGTATATCAAAACCTTGACATCGACATGATTTACTCTATATAAGGTCGTTTTGCGTCTCAATTTTAAAGCATAATACATATGTTTTAAATATTAATAAATGCAAATTGTTTTTAACTTGAAGTATGATGAATTGAAATGTAGTCAACTTTTTATTATGTGCACTAGGTCGCTTGTTTTGTATGTAATAAAGCCATTAATTTTTGTAATTGAGTAAAGTTATAATTATGAAGCAATATAAAACCACGAAGTTGATTTAATTTTTTTTCGTAATTGTATAATAATGATTCCAGATCAAATTTTAAACTCATTTAACACTGTTTTTAAAGTAGATAATGTTAAAATTAAATACCTGCAAAATTTGATAAATAATTCTCAAAAAAAATTTAATGTGACACTACATGTTTATGATAAAAAATATTTTATTATAAACATTTTACTGTAATAAAGAATGGTTATTCTATAATTTATTAAACTACCTAAAAATTATATTTGCAAATGAATAAATAACCATTTATTAAATTAAATTATTTATTCAAAAATTTTGCAGGTTCAACCAGAATACTAAGTTAAAAACTTAATCTAAGTATACACTAGTTATTTGTAAGTATCATTAAGCCAAACTCGTTTAGTACTTGTTTCTACTTAAACTATTGTTGATTTAATATTTCCAAACTTGCAAACATTTAAAAAAATATTAAGTTGTTGCCTTAATATTTCACCCATATCTGACTTTAGGTAGTTCAGCCAAATCTCACTTTTCCAAAAATTAGAAAGCAAATTGGAGCAACGCAAAGTGAATTGGGGAACAAAAATCAGGTAAAAATCAAGTATCATGTAAAAAAAAACAATAACAACAAATGGGTTCCATGATCACGACTTTTTAACTATTTTTTAAAAAGAAAATTGAACAAGATGACCATTCGACTAGGTGTAGTGGCATTTGTAGTAAGGGAAGTAACAAAAACTTTCCTGTGTGAGCAAATAATCGCCTGAATCAATAAGAATTGAAATTTGACCATAATTAGAATTGTAACTTCAGAATTTTGAAATTTCTCCATTATTTCTAACATAGCCCATTATTTCTAACTTATTTTTATTCATATTTAAACCACTTTTCTATAGGCCATAGTATTTTAAAATTTTCTTGAGACCTTTAACTCTATTATCTACAGACATTCGTTAAAATAACAGTTTTCAACACTTCAAATCATAATTTTTAGAAAAGTTAAAAGACATAAAAAATGTTAACTAGCATAGAAAATCTAACAATGTGACAGTGAAAATTACGACAAAAAAATACAGGTATACATATAATAAAAAAAAAATTATAATTCAGTTGGTCAATCCTTAGAAAATGCTACAAGTTTTTTTTTGCAAGTTTATTGACTATTTTCGAAACACTTCATTCCTAAATCGTCAAACTGTAGTCATATCACAATAGTTTAAAATAGTTTCAAATAAAACTGAGTATTTTTTTAAACCATGCCTTT
>NW_020537252.1:0-28465 GCF_003426905.1 Ctenocephalides felis | reverse complement strand
ATCTATTTTCATACTTATCATATTTTATCTTGTTAGGGTTAGTGCGTGCGAGCGCAAAATCCTTTTTTTTTCTGCGCAAGGAATTGCCAGTGCGGCTGGCGAACATAAATGAAGGAGATCGCCCTCCTGCCGGAGAGACTGCTGAGTATGCCCAGCGTTGACCTGGTCAGCGCCTGGTATGCCAGGAGCTTCCAAGACGTCATCAATTTGAAAAAGCAGGACATCAACGAAGAAACACTTGACTCGTAAGTTTAAACAAAATGAATTCTTTTTATTTACAGAAATTTATGGACCGATTATGTCGCACAACAGACCAATCTTATGGCAAGGCTCTGTTATTAAGAACTTTCCATACTAAATATTGACAAAAGCCATGTGATTGCTGGGCATTTCAGGCATTTTTCTCAGGTTGTCAGATAGAAAACCTAACCATAGAAACTGCACAAATGTCAATAAAACGATCTTAGACAACAGGGTCTTTCTGACACAGCTTCATAACATACGAATGACGTTGTAGTTTATGTGTAAATGCCTGAATGAACATCAATACATGGCATTTTAACAGTATTCAGTATGATTCAGTGGCATAATGTATGGAAGTTGGAGCGTAACATGGCCTTGCCATAACATTGGTCTGTTGTGCGGCAGAATCGCCCCATTAATTTCTAGTGTTGTTTTACGTTTTACTTATTTACTTACTTATTTACTTACTTATTTTATTTCACTTATCAATATACGCTAAATCAGTGTTTCCCAACGTGGGGCGCCACGCCCCATCGGACGGCAATTTGTAAATTCAGGGGGGCAATTTGAAAATTTTGGTGATTTTAATGTAATGTTGTATAGTATCGGTAAAACATTTAACAAAAAAAATGCTTCTTAGATTTAACTCATAGTAAGGTGTCCGGTTTGGCCGGTACAGTCTTAGTATTCAACCTTGCTTTTCTGGTGCCGGAGTTTGTTTTTTCTGTCGGGTTGACCTGACTTTTAAAAAAGAATAGCTTGAATTTGAATATTTCTCGTTACTTTATAATAAAATTACAACGACCCATTATAATCTGAAAATGATATATGCGATAAACTGCTTATATAAAACTAAACATTATGAAAAATAATGTTGCGCAATGCAAAAATTCTTTAGGTTCGAATAGTCCTTCACTAATTATTTTAAACTTCTATATTCCAATTATGAAAATTACCAAAAAATTAGGTAAATTAAGTTTCTGACTGCTTGTGCTTTATTTTAAGGTCTGTGACAAGACTCGTCTTGAAATGTGCACAAGAGAAGTGATATTTAATACTAAAGTTAATTGCCAAGCTTTATGCGAACAGAGTTTTATACAAGGCTTTAAACGCGGAATAATCGTAAATATGACATGAGTTTTTTACTCACTGTCAATAACTATGGCTAAAGATGGAATTAATTTGAAACAAACTAATTTTCAATTTATCATTAAATAGTATAAGGTTGGCAACTAAGTGCAGTTTTTACTCTTAGATTGCTTCAAATGATTCTTTGGGTTTGTTGAAGTAGTCTACATGTAAAACACTTTTTTTATTGTATAGTGAGAAATTTAGCTGTAGATTAGTAAAAATACTTTTTTGATCGGTTATGTAGTTGTCGTTTAGCGTTTGTTGAAAGATGGAATATCAAAACAAACATTTTAGTCAAATTTTGCATTTTTATTTCTGCAAAGGGTAAAACGATCCTCCCGAAGAATAGATGCTGTTTATGGTGTCGAAGCCTTAAAAAAAACAACATGTTAAAATTGATTTTGAAAATGTCATTCTGGTGACTTTCCACTCAATGCTGCTCTGATCGTCCAGTTACCTAATTAAAGCAATAATCGATTCGGCTAATAGAAAAATTTGGTTATGTTTAAAAATTATTGGGGGTGGGTTGAAATTTTTCTCCACATCCACCAAATATTCCTGACTACAAACCATCTGTTTAAAACCCTTGAATTAAAAAAAATCATGATGGTGTCAAATTATACATAATTCAGTTTTTGCTAATAGAAACTAGAAGTTTTATAAACTTGGGATAATGATCCTTCTTGGAAAATTACAAAAGGTCATCGATCAAAATGGTATACAGAGCAAAGTTATTTAATTCCACGCAAAAATTGTCCTTGATTTTCTAAAAAAAGATGCGCACTTACTTAGTTGCCAACCTACTAACTAAAAAAGATTTAACAAAAAATATATATTAAATATAGATATATTTTCGTTCCGAGTTAACAAAATGTCAACTAGCTAAGTAGATTCATTAAGAAATGGCTTTATGGAGAACCAAATGTAATCATATGTACAAAAATTTGCTATAATTTATTGACAAAAAGAAAAAGCTTAGTAAGTTACAACCTAATATAAAATCTTTATTTTAGCTTAAGTATTGCATTAAATAAATTTTGAAAAAACAGACCATAAATAGGAATGCTAAAATTAAACACCAATTTCATTGTTAAGTCTCTATATTTCCGCTCAAAGAATCAATAAAGTATCTCGTCATTCACATAGACAGGAAACTGAACTGGAAAATATACATAAAGAACAAAAGACAACAGATAGATCTAATTTTCTAAAATTATTATTGGTTCTTAAACAGAAAATCCGAATTATCAACATACAACAAATTACTTATATATAAGGCGGTGATGAAACCCGTGTGGACCTACGGTTTTCAACTTTGGGGTACTGCTAAAAGAACAATTTAAGCATAATACAACGTGCGGCAAATATCAAACGCTCTTCGCTACACGTCAACATGAATCCTCCACAAAGACATACCTACAATTCAAGAACATAAGTCAATGGTTGCCATTAATTATAAGAGCAGAATAGACGTCCATTCTAACCAACTAGCATGCCGTTTATACTAGGAAAGCCAGCCGACCAGACTTAAAAGAAAAACATTTGGGGACCTAATATAGTTTAATTAACTATAATACTTTCATTTAACTACATTTTATTGTTTTTTCCTTTTGTTTTTAGTTTTTTTATTATATTAGCTCTAGTAGATACGCCACTGGGGGGGGTGGGGTATTTACAAATTTGTAAACAACTTGTCATCATTCTCTGCTTAATGTAATTATATATACAGATTGCAGAATAAAATTATAATTAAAAAAAAACGTCTCTAAATCCAGTACTTTAATGTGTGAAACATAAAAGTTGTAAGTCAAGAATTGTTTCCTCTAATGCTTTTTTAGCGATTTGTGAAAATTGCATTGTATTTTTTTGGAAATAGTAACATTCTAGAGAGAATGATCAGTTTGCAATAGATTCAGGTCATTGAACCAACTTATTTTCAACTGCGCATTGCGTATATGACAAAAATATTGTCATGTATAATTCATAAGCGAAATATCTAAGAAACTAGCAATGGTTGAGTTAACGTAGTTAAGTTATAGTAATCACAATAAAATCGATTTTTCTCTCTCTTTTATTAATAATCATCAGAACATAAATAACTTCTATAAATTATTTTGATTTACATTATTGACATATAATTATGTATAGTATTTACCACAGTGGGTAATTACTATTAGATACAACGCATTCGATCAAGTTAATAGGCCATAATTTTTTAAGTCTTTTAAATTTGGGCGCAAGAAGCAGCGAAGCAACAAGTGGATTGGAAAAATCGCTTATGAAAATTTTTATATATTTTTACGTTTTAAGGTTTTCTGAACATTTTGGAATCCCCTACAAAAACTAGTGGTATATGGCATCGTGCCTTAAGGCAAATTGCTGAACTTCCCGTACTGTAACGAAATGTTCGAGGAATATTAAATGTTTTCAAATAGTTTATTATAAATACAGCAAATAATTGCAAAGAAACTGAAATGCTAAGTTGAAATTATTGTTTAAAGTATATTAGAACTTTAGTCATAATTGAAATTAAAATCTGAATTATTTTCGATATACAAAAAAAATTTAATAAAATAAATTGAAAAAAAAATTTCCGAATTTTTTTTTCCAAAAGCAATTATTTTGTTAAAACAAGCAGAAAGTTCTTTGGATCATTCAAATCGGACGCTTAGTTCTTTCAAAAACTGCCATATTTTGCTCTATATCTTCGAAATGGCTGGACCTGTTTTTGCCAAAAACTAATCACCTCTTCTCACAATCATTACGAATTGAATGTTTTTTAGATACGCCGTTTTCTCAAAACTCGATTTATATCTTCTGCACTCTTTGCTTTGTATCTCCGTAACGGCTGGACCTGCGTTTGCCAAAAACTAATCAGCACATCTCCGTATCAATAGGAATCGAATGTTTTTTGAACCTTTGGTTGATCTGTGCACCAGAAAACGTGGACGAAAAATTGTATTGTATTGTATTGTAACATACACACACACATACATCCATTTTTTCTGAGGTATGCCTAAATGTTCAGAAACCTTCAAAACGTGAAGAAATGTAAAAATTTTCAATTTCGATTTTTGGACGATTACAATAACTTACCATACGGAAAGTTAAAAAATTGATTATGTGTGTGTGTACGTGTGTGTGTGTGTGTTGCATGTATGTGCGGATACAATTTGTCGTTGACGATTTCGAGAACACGGTTGAACAGATTTGAATGATTAAGAAAGCATTCGATTCTTATTGATGCAGCATTATTAGTTTTTTTGATCAAGGCAGGTCTAGCTTTTTCAGAGATACGGATTGAGGCAAATTTGTTATTTTTGAAATTTTAAACATGACAGATTGACTTATCACATGGTACTATTATGTTATTATTAAAAAAAGTGTCAAGAAAAACAAACTATTAACAAATTTGAACTTCTGACGTGACGCAAGCATCATGGATGATCTTCGACGTCAATTTGTCGAAGATTTATCAAACCACTTAGCACTTTTACAGTTCTATAATATTTGCTAAGTCCTGGTTACATCTATTAATTAGAGCTTTATAATAAATCTAACGTTTGCTGACAATTAACCTTTTAAGTTAATTAGAATACTAACGCGAGTAACAATATACAAAGCTAATACATGATGCACATTACTTAAAAACTATAAATGATTAACAACATATAATTAATATTAAGCGAGAACGCGTTAGTTTCAATAATGAACTAGCTGTAAGTGGAATTCTGTCTTAAGGCAATTAAGGCATCGTGTCTTAAGGCAAATTGCTGGAACTTCCCGTACCAAAATTTTTTTAACGATTAACATTTTTAAAAAATTTTACTTCGAAAAATAAGATTGTTGAGAAACTATAAATTGGACAAATAATTACTTTTTTTGAAAAAAAATTTTAATTTTTACTTTTTTAATTTTTTTTTTTGAAAAAAAATGATTTTTTTTTTGACATATTTCGGAAGATCTAAACTTTTTTTCAAAGCAATCGTACTGCCTTAACTGCAAGAAGACAAAATATAAAGCGCGTAAGCGCCGCGTCGCTATCTAACGGATAAACATTGGTACGGAACCCATAGCAATGTAAACAAAATTTATACTTATTGTTAAAATCTCTATAAAATATCTGATAATTTGATGTGCATATGTCTAATGATCATTTTTGACCGCCAAATGGCATTTTGTTTACTTTTTTCGTTAGATCTCCGAAACCGCTAGACCTGCCCGTATGAAAATTTGATCAATTCTTCATCTTGTCAATACAAGTAAAATGTTTTTTGAATTATTAAAATCGGACGCTCCGTTCTCTTAAAAACTGAGGTACCGTTTTTAGCACTTTTTGCCCCATGTCTTCGGAACGACTAGACCTGTCTCCGCCAAAAACTAATCAGCACGTCTTCTTATCAATACAAATCGAATGTTTTTTGAATTATTCAAATCGCTTCATCCGTGTTACTGAAATCGTCGACGAAGATTTGTATCCGAACACAAATACACACACACACATACACACACACACACACACATACACACACACATCCATTTTTTCTAAGGTATGCCAAAATATTTAAAAATATCTGAAACGTAAAGATATATAAAAATTTTCATTTTCCATGTTTTTGCGACTACTACAACTTGCCCTACGGAAAGTTAAAAAGAAAATGTACATTGTTAATGCGAAAATGAATTTTATTTCTAAAATAAACCACCATTTTTAGTGATTTTCATCTTAGTTTTCATTCGATTATCAATATATGTCATCAATTCTTATTAAGAAATATAATTAACAATCTTTTGTGTTTATCCTAATTTTCAAGCGCATAACTTCAAAGCCGGGAATCTGTTATAACTTTCATTCAATCGCTAATCAACTGATATTATAAAAAATAGTTACTTTGAACCATTCCTTATCTATGCTTTAACGTTCAACTTTCGAAAAATGATTTTGAATTATATGAAAGTTGCAAACCTTTATTCGAACCATATGAAGCAAGGCGTTCTTTCTGTTGTACCATAAATATATATTATATAAGACCATAAGTATATCATAAATATATATCATACAAGAAAAACATTTTTTATTTATTTAAACGAATGATCAACTGCTGAAACGTTATAAACGAAAATACTACGAGGCAGATTATTCAGTAGTGTTTATTGCTATAGTTATGTATATAGGTTGCCATTAATACATATTTATATGATTTAATAAAAAAAAACTAGAACTTGTTTATAACAATAGTTGTTTATAAAGTCAGTTATATCGCTCTTTTAATAATAAAAATTACTTCTTTTCAATTTGTGGATTTTAAAATTGCGAAATTTGCTCTTGCAACCCCTGTAGTTATTTCTATCACCACCACCATCCTCATTATCACCATCTTCATCTCCGTTATCATATCTACGACCACCAACTTGTCCGCCTCGAAAGCCACCTTTTCCTCCTCGGCTTTCGCGACTCATTCCACCACTCTCACCATTATCACCCCAATCATCACCCGGAATTATCATTTTGATAGCCATTCTAGGAATAATAATTATCTTGATATTCACCAAATTTATTACCAATATTTTTCGATTTTGTGTAGACTTCTTTAGAATTAGTTATATTATCTCGTCTTCTGTAACTATTGAAACCACTACTTGTTGAACTTTGGTCTTGATCTTGGTCATTATCTTCATTTCCATAATTTTGTTTGGACCAATCATTGTAATTCGCTGTTGGTTTAATAAAACTTCGTGCAAGCCCTTTTGCCAACGGCGTCATCCAACGTAATTAATCCAACGAAATTAAATCAATCCATCTCACATAATAAATATAAAAAACGAATAATCAAAGTCATCGGCGTAATGCAGTTGCAAATAAGATGTTATTAATATCGGAAAATGATAATTTATATAATTATTAATTTTAGAAGTTGATAAAAAAAAAATTTCTTGAATTTCACAGCATTCTAGATAATTTCATCGCCTTTCGTGCTAATTATCAAGAAGCAGGACTAGTTTTTATGTTCTGTATATGCATTTCAGGAGCTTTTATAAAAGGTGGTACTGGAAAAATAAGTTTTCTTTCTTGGCTATCCCGAATTTCACACCTTATTTTGTCTATCGTTTGGTAAAGAAGTCCAAATCTGCAGTTTTTGAAATCCTTTACCTGAAAAATTGAGTCCTAGTTACACATCTATTGATTAGAGATTCGTAATAAATCTAACGTTTGCTGACAATTAACCTTTTAAGATAATTAGAATAGTAACGAAGGGAACAATATACTCGTACGAAGTTAAGAAGATGAAAACTATTAATAATTGACGTATAATTAATATTAACCTAGAACGTGTTAGTTTCATATAATAAAAATAGCAAATATTCATTCTTAATGTGAATATAAGTTTCTAAGATAGACCATCACTTTTAGTAATAGAATATTGTTTTGTTTCGAATCATATTCATTGTTAGGAATGATTTCAAATGCACATAATGATACCTTTTTTAAGCAAATATATTGACATTAGAATGACTTTGGCTTTAAGACTGAATTTATATCAAATTTTGAAAAGCTGAACCCTATATAGTGAACTTTGTCTTTATTACCTTCCGGTTGACCATGTTCTGAGAAGTTTCAGCAACAAGTTAGATATATTAGATAGCACAAAGAAGTGCTCCACTATGTGTGAAAGTCAGGCCAAGAGTTCCACTAAGATACACTTCTTGCTCGTTCTTAAAGAAACCTAATAATTACACACGATAAAAAACTGAAACGTACACATATTCCGATATATAAATCGGCATGTACCGAAAATTAACTTATATCTAAAAAGGCCTCTGCCAAAATTTTTAATTTTGAAATTATTATTTGAGTTATTTATATTAATCGATTTTACTAAAACATCGCAAATATAATATGCATACATACTAATTATTTATTTATTAATTTATTTATAAATATGTTACAAATATCGTACTAAACTAGCTTATTATCAGTGAATGCTTTAAACTCATCGAAAACTCTTTAATAATAATCGAATGTTTATGATTAGATAATGGTTTCATTTTTCAAAAAAATATTTTATAAATCAATTATATAAATATTTTTATGAATTAATGAGCTTTATTAGCTTTTCTCTAACTTTTTGATAACTGACTGCCATATCCCTTATAAACCAGGCGGGCGAATCGTTTGGTAAATTCAATGGTAAATCAGACTCGGTTCAGAAAATTTGTGAATACAATTATATTATATAACATATAATTTTATATATGAACGTTTATAGAATGGATTTAACTTTTTAGATTTGTCTCGTCGCTGTAGAATTTTGTAACGACATTTTTAAATGTTTGTCAATTTGGCGACATAAATCATCAATTCTAGCATAGAAATTATTTGGATGAAATTTCAAATATTTCTAAATTATCTCCAGCATTATTGTTTTTGGATATTTCCAAAAATTTCAATACTTCCGAAAATATTCAATATAAATATTTTGATGCTGTCTAATTTTTTAATAATTTAGCACCATTAACAAATAGTGGTCAATAAAATAGATTATTGTTTGTGTAAGTTTAAAATAATTAAAAAAAAAATCTAAATTAAATGAATTTCCAAAATTAGAAACGAATGAAACTAAATATCTATCTAATTACCATGAATTATTATATAATAAATTTGATATGAATAAACAATAATAATTTTGACATATGACTTACTTATTATTAGTTTCATCATGAGATGAATATTACTCATTTATCTAATAAAATAGTTTCTTCAATCCATGATCTTGTTTGATTAGCGAAATCAAGCGAAGTCAATTTTGTAACTTAAATAATTTTTATAAAAAGAAAGTGAGAAATTTTGAAAAATAAATTATGATCTGAACTTATGTTATAAAAAATTAAATATGCATTGTCACTTGTTTGCGAGTACGAATTCATGGCATACGTAAATTTAGTTGAATCTGAACCCGAATAACAAAAATCCGATTCGCTTATTTTATGTTTTCTCGACGTTTCGACCCATTCTGAATCGAGGGAGACCAAATTTGGAAAAAGAATGTGCGTGTGTATGTGAACAGATTTTTTGCGGAAAATTGACATTTTCTCAAAAACGGCTGAACCGTTTTAAAAATTTAAAAGCCATTCGATCTCGATGAGGACTGTTGTGTTTATCAATTTTGCGCGACGATCAGCTAAGCCGTTTCTTTGTAAGTAGTAAAAAAGTGAAAGAATTGTCGTCCACGTTTTAGCCCGCGATTCTGAATCGATTTTGAAAATTCAAAAACCGTTTGAAAGATATTGGTTGTGAATCGTGCTGATTAGTTTTTTTGGTAAAGATCGGTCGTTTCTTGTAATAAAGTGTTAAATATGATTTTTTTGATGGTAGATACCACAGTCTTATAGATCACACTAAAATATTACGGCCCCTACGACAAGTCGTTCAATTTTAAAAATTCGTCAAAGTTTGCAAAAATTAGTATCGCTTTTTTTGCCTTTGTCAAAATTAGACTTTCCATCGACGTTTACTCAAAAACGGATGAGTCGATCTTAAAATTTTAAAAACCGTTCAATGAAACTTGATAAGCACTCGCGTCAGTTAGATTTTTGATACGATCGGCTGAGCCGTTTTCCCGTAATTAGCAGAAAAGTGAAAAAATTTCCGTCTACGTTTTAGCCAAAAATTCTGAATCGATTTTAAAGATTCAAAAACTATTCGAAAAATATTATTTGAGAATCGTGCTCATTAGCTTTGGACAAAGATCGGCCGAGCCGTTTCTTTGTAATTAATTGTTGAATTTTTTTAATAAAATTTTTAATGTTGATAGATATCATGGTCCTGAACAACATACGAAAATTTTGCGTTTCTACGGCAAGTAGTTTAATTTTAAAAATTCATCAAAATTTGAAAAAATATTAGTCTTTGTGTCAGAATTGCTTTTGTGATATGATGAGCCAAACATTGTCATTTCATTTAAAATAATAAGCTACAATTTTAGGGCATACAAGCACGTGTCTGTGCAATATAATTAATACATTTACAGATAATTTACATGTGTTTGAGAAAATTCGATTGGGATTCACATTGTTAGCATTTAATTGAAAGCGAAAACTTGAAAATGTTATCTAAATATCCAAATCTCAATTTCGGTTGTTTAAGTCAATCATTACACATTTCAGGAAGCTCGTGCAACTTGCCTTAAGGCTAAATGCCACTTTCAACTAGTTATGTGTTGTATATCACGTATTTTACTGTGATAATCCGGTTCGGTTATTGCTTTGATTACTGTTAGGATGGCTAGAGTATTTTCATCTTCGAGTGAAAAGTGTCTAGAATAAAATTTTGCAAACAATTTTGACACTGCTGTTTTTTGAGGCTTTGGTTCCATTAATAGTACGTAATTTTTTGCAGGTTTAAGATGGGTAATTTTGCTGTAATAATGAAAACAAAATATGACGAAAATATTTTTTTCGTGGCCATGTAAGAGTGGAAGTCGCTTTTACTCAGTTGCCCACCAATATAAATTGATTTTGTGGAAATCCATGATGATTTTTAGATAATATATCATTTGAATATTTATTATTTTGAATAATATACCAGTAACTGTTTAAAACTTTGGCAAAAGTATTTAATAAAGAAACTGCCCTCTAGTTATTAATAATATCGATGGACACGTTTTATGAAGATGTTTTAGATGGTTTTGATGCACACTCTCTCTCATAGATGAAAATGAATTATTAAGAGACAAAATTGCATTATAATGAATTCGGAATTATATACGATATATAAATCTAAAATCGGTATAATTTTATTAATTATCAGTCCATATAAATACTAACACATTTAAATGATATGAAAGGAGCTATTTAATGTTCAAAATAATAATTTGGAGCATCTGAGATTTGAAGGCTTCACTGTCCTCATGAGAAGTAAACACTCTACCTCTAATTGTAAGTTTATTAACTTCCCGTAGGGTAAGTTATTGTAATGGGCCGAAAATCGAAATTGAAAATTTTTACATTTCTCGACGTTTTGAAGGTTTCTGAACATTTTGGCATACCTCAGAAAAAATGGAGGTGTGTGTGTATGTATGTATGGATACAAATTTCCAGTCACGTTTTCGGGCGCACGGATCATCCGATTTGAATTGTTCCAAAAACATTCGATTCCTATTGATAGGGAGATGAGCTGATTAGTTTTTGGCAAAGGCAGGTCCAGCCGTTACGGAGATAAAGAGCAAAGTGTGCAGAAAATAGAAATCGAGTTTTTGAGAGAACGGAGCATCCGATTTGAATGATCTAAAAAACATTCAATTAGTAATGATTGGGAGAAGTGTTTATTAGTTTTTGGCAACGGCAGGCCCAGCCATTTCAAAGATACGGAGCTAAATGTGTAAAAAATGGCAGTTTTTGAGAGAACTAAACGTCCGATTTAAATGATTCAAAGAACTTTCTGCTTGTCTTAACAAAATAATTGATTTTGGAAAAAAAATGTTTCAACTTTTTTAAAAAAAAAAAAAAATTGTATATCGAAAATAATTCAGATTTTATTTTTAATTCTGACTATAGTTCTGATATACTTTAAACAAATAATTTCAACTTAGCAATTCAGTTTATATGATTCTTATAAATATTAGACAATGTTATAATATTAATAATAATCTATTTGAAAACATTCAGTATTCCTCGAACATTTCGTTACGGTACGGGAAGTTCCAGCAATTTGCCTTAAGGCACGATGCCATACACCCACCCCACTAGTTTTTGCATTAAAATTTTAAAAACATTCAAAATTATTTATGATATTAATATTTAGATATTAAAATTATGAAATATATGTTTATTTATATATCTATAATTTTTAAGATATTTAAATATGTATAAAAACGTTTTGGAGGAGCTGGGATTTGAACCCAGGACTTCCCGCATGCGAAGCGGACACTCTACCCCTGAGTTACACCCCCGTCGTAATAAACTATTATTTTCGCGTTTATAATTTCAAAATGTGTCAAAAAATGAATGCAATGCTGTTGCGATTATATGTTTGATATATACACAATTTTGTTCATGAAATAAAAGATCATTCGAAATACAAATTCGAAACAAAAAAATATTCAAAAAAAATTAATTAAAAAAAATAATACAAAATTATGTTTGAAAAGAAATATTGTTATCCAATAATTAAAATGACGTTCAACCTCTAAATAACATCCGAACTTCAAACAGTACTTAGCACGGCCTTGTGAAGCACCGAAAATTATATTCTGCAATTCCAGAATGGAATCGACCCCTCGAACAAAATCAATGAAAGATGAATCAGTACTGGATTCGGGATTTAGCTCAAATGACGGCCAAGGGCGAATTGGCCGTCAAACAAATTCAACACAAATGAGCGCACTTTTAGCTATGGATCACTTGCACGAACTCGAAAGTATCTCAAAAGATGAAGGTCGAATGAAAAAGATGAAAATCCCCGAACCCAAAGCGAAAGTGAACATTTTTAAACCAGAGGTAGAGGAAAGCAAAAACGATGAGGAGACACCGGTCCGAATTAAAACAGCTATTAGAAATCCCATTACAGGGGAAATGAATTATTTTTAATTGGCAATCATAAATTTACAGTGATTATTTTTTCTAATTATGTGAAATATTCATTTATAAAACAATTTTCTAACAGAACTAAATGTTTTTTATTTGTTTAGCTAATTTATCTTATTAATATTTCAATTAAGATAAGATAAGATAATATTCTTAATAATACAAGCAACTTATATCAGCTACCTGTCAATTTAAGTTTTTTCAAAATTGGTTCAGCCAATTTTAAAGATTTTTCGGAACAAACAGACAGGCAAACAAAAAATATTAACTAGTTGGTTTGGTATTTAGCCTTGAGGCAAGTTACATGAACTTCCCGATATGTGTAAATAATTGACTTAATCAAAAAAAGTGTAAATAATATACTTCATCAATCCTACTTTAAAAAACGATAATAATTTTAGTATAGTTTGACGAATTTTTAAAATTAAACTACTTGTCGTAATGCCGTAATATTACAGTAAGTTCTATAAGACCATGATGTATATCGCCAAAAAAAAGTTCCATGAAAATCGGCTTAAATTTTTTTTTCAACAGTTCATTACAAGAAAACGGCTCGGTGGATTTTCACCTAAAACTAATCAGTATCATTCTCAACTAATATCTTTCGAACAGTTTTTGATTTTTTAAAATCGGTTCAATAGAATGAGCTTAAATGTGGACGAAAATTTAACACTTTTTTTCAACAGTTAATTACAAGAAAACGGCTCGGTAGATTTTCACCTAAAATTAATCAGTACCATTCCCAACTAATATCTTTCGAACAGTTTTTGATTTTTTAAAATCGGTTCGGTAGGATGAGCTTAAATGTGGACGAAAATTTAACACTTTTTTTCAACAGTTAATTACAAGAAAACGGCTCGGTAGATTTTCACCTAAAATTAATCAGTACCATTCCCAACTAATATCTTTCGAACAGTTTTTGATTTTTTAAAATCGGTTCGGTAGGATGAGCTTAAATGTGGACGAAAATTTAACACTTTTTTTCAACAGTTAATTACAAGAAAACGGCTCGGTAGATTTTCACCTAAAATTAATCAGTACCATTCCCAACTAATATCTTTCGAACAGTTTTTGATTTTTTAAATCGGTTCGGTAGGATGAGCTTAAATGAGGACAAAAATTTAACACTTTTTTTCAACAGTTAATTACAAGAAAACGGCTCGGTAGATTTTCACCTAAAATTAATCAGTACCATTCCCAACTAATATCTTTCGAACAGTTTTTGATTTTTTTAAAATCGGTTCGGTAGGATGAGCTTAAATATGGACGAAAAGTTTAACACTTTTTTTTAAATTGCAAAGAAACGGCTTGGCAGATCGTTGCACAAAACTGACAAACGATAGTCCTCACCGAAATACATCAAATGGCTTTTAAATTTCTGAAATCGGTTCAGGCGTTTTTGAGAAAACGTCGATCAAAAGTCTAATTTTGACAAATGTCAAAAAAACTATACCAATTTTTGCAAACTTTGACGAATTTTTAAAGCTAAACGAGTTGTCGTAGGGCCGTAATATTTTAGTATGACCTAGAAAACTATGGTATCTAACGTCAAAAAAAAAATCATAACTAGCTGTAAGTGGAATTCTGTCTTAAGGCAATTAAGGCATCGTGCCTTAAGGCAAATTGCTGGAACTTCCCGTATCAAAAATTATTATTTTTTTAAAAATGATTATTTTTGAAAAAAAATTACTTTGAAAAAATAAGATTTTTGAGAAACTATAGATTGGACAAAAAATTAATTTTTTTTGAAAAAAAAATTTTTTTAAAAAAAAAAAATTTAATTTTTTTTTTTTGAAAAAAAATTTTTTTTTCTTTATTTTGACATATTGTGGAAGATCTGAACTTTCTTTTCAAAGCAATCGTACTGCTTTAACTGCATAGGGACAAAATATAAAGCGCGTAAGCCCCGCGTCGCCGTCTAACGCATAAGCATTGGTACGGAACCCATAGGAATGTTAACAAAATGTATACTTATTGATAAAATCTCTATAAATATCTGATAATTTGATGTGCATATGTCTAATGATCATTTTTGACCGCCAAATGGCTCATTTTTTTACTTCTTCTCCTCCATATCTCCGAAACCGCTAGACCTACCTTCATGAAAATGTTATCGATTCTTAATCTTGTCAATACAAGTGAAATGTTTTTTGAATTATTCAAATCGGACGCTCCGTTCTCTTAAAAACTGAGTTACCGTTTTCGGCACTTTTTGCCCCGTATCTTTGGAACGGCTAGACCTGCCTTCGCCAAAAACTAATCAGCACGTCTCCTTATCAATACGAATCGAATGTTTTTTGAATTATTCAAATCGGTTGATCCGTGTTCCCGAAATCGTCGACGAAAATTTGTATCCGCACATACATACACACACATACATACATACATACATACATACATACATACATACATACATACACACACACACACACACACACACACACACATACATCCATTTTTTCTAAGGTATGCCAAAATATTCAGAAACCTTTGAAACGTCGAGAAATGCAAAAATTTTCATTTTCGATTTTTTTGCGATTACTATAACTTGCCCTACGGGAAGTTAAAAATCGTCGAATTTTTTTTTTTTAAAACGTTATTACAAGAAAACGGCTCGGCCGATCTTTACCAAAAACTAATCAGCACGATTCCCAACCAATATCTATCAAATGGTTTTTGAATTTTCAGAATCGATTTAGAATTGCGGGCTAAAACGTGGGCGAAAAATTTTTCACTTTTCTGCAATTTACAACGAAACGGCCCGGCTGATCGCCGCACAAAACTCAGAGACGATAGTCCTCATCGAGATACATCGAATGGCTTTTAAATTTTTAAAATCGGTCCAGTCATTTTTGAGAAAACGTCGATTTACGGCAAAAAATCTGTTCACATACACACACACACACACACACATACACACACACACACATACTTTTTCCAAATTTGGTCTCATTCGATTCAGAATGGCTTGAAACGTCGAGAAAACATAAAATTAGCGAATCGGATTTTTTGATGAAAACATAAACTTCTCCTTCGGGAAGTTAAAAATGTTATTTTGGCAAAACAGCAAAAAACGGCAAATCAGTTTTTAAGAGAACGGAGCGTTCAATTTGAATGATTCAATATAAACATTTCACATGTATTGACGAAATGATTGAATTTTTGGGAAAGTAGGTCCAGCGGTTTCGGAAATCCAAAAAATATGCCATCTGGCGATCTAAAATGATCATTTGACACATGCACATGAAATTATCAGATATCTTATAGAGATTTTAGTGATAAATTTGATTAAGTTCAGTTGAAAAGACTGGGTATGGCTGTGCCACTTTTTTTTTGATCAGAAATAATTTAAAAAAAATAATAGGTAGCTGAAGAAAAAATAAATTAAATGGTTAAAGAGGATATTTGTGACAGGCTTTAAAATATGGTAAAAAAACAATAGTTATAAGAACTTACATTGTCGTTAATAATAATAATCTGTAACACAACACAACATATTCATTTAAACAAAGCTTATGTATAAAATATAACAATATATAACAAAACATAATTTTTTAAACCAAGGTAAAATAAGAATTTATTAGATTTTTTTTCTATTGAATTTGCCGTTTCTTCTTCGTATTTTGTTTTAATTAAGTTAGTTTTTTTTGTCTACTCAATCTTTACCTGAAACGGACAAGAAATATATGTCACAACTGTACCCACAAAATTAGTCACTACCAACGCACATATTTGAAAACAAATCATAGTTATGACTAAGCTTCTACGCAAAAATTATCTTCTAATGTTCAACTTACAGCTAAATAACAAAGAATCGATAACAATTGAATGTTTTTTTGAATCATTTATTTGGTGTGCCAGCGGTGGCGATATCGGTTAGAACGTGGACTGCGCAAAAATTATCTTCTAATGTTCAACTTACAGCTAAATAACAAAGAATCGATAACAATCGAATGTTTTTTGAATCATTTATTTGGTGGGCCAGCGGTGGCGATATGGTTAGAACGTGGACTAGCACCAACTAGTCTCGGGTTCGCTGGTTCGATTTCCGCTGGTTCGATTTTCGATCAGGCAACTTTGATGTCAAATTTCCACTTGAGGTCATAGATCTCAAATATAGCATCAAGTGAAAATCCCCTCTTGTGGGTATAGTAGTTGCACATATAATAAAAATGTCAGCAAATACTTCGAGTATAGATAATTCGTCCTTATACCTAGTAAACACGCCGCTGGGTGTTGCTACTATCTTCTGGTTTATATTGTAAGATAATTATTGTTAGCAATCTCTGCTTAATGTTAATGATCATGTAAAACAGATTGCAGAATAAATTATAAAAAAAAAATTATTCGGTTGAACCGTGTTCCCGAAATCGGGAAATTTGTATCCGAACACACACACACATGCACATTTATCCATTTATCTAATTGAAATGTGTTCAGAAAAACGTTCACAAACTTTTGAATTGTAAAGATATAAACATTTTAATTTTCGATTTTTGGGTGGGAATTTTTGAGAATGGGGACAGAGTGTTGAACCTTGATGCTTTTATAGTTTCTTTGTTTATGATGGACTAAGCTCATGTTGTCGTATTGTGAGGTCAGATTGTGAGGAACAATTATTGCAAACAACCGAATATACTACTATACTAATAAGTTTAACATTGAAAATAATTCTTTGTTAGATTTTTAACTTCCCATAGGGCAAGTTATAGTAATCGCAAAAAAATCGAAAATGAAAATTTTTATGTATCTTTACGTTTCAAAGCCTTTGGCATACCTTAAAAAAATGGATGTATGTGTGCGTGTGTGTGTGTGTGTGCGGATACAAATTTTCGTCGACGATTTCGGGAACACCGATCAATCGATTTAAGTAAATAAAAAACGTTCGATTTATATTGATAAGGAGACGTGCTGATTAGTTTTGGCGAAGGCAGGTCTAGCCGTTCCGAAGATATGGGGCAAAAAGTGCCAAAAACGGTAACTCAGTTTTTAAGAGAACGGAGCGTCCGATTTTAATAATTCAAAAAACATTTTACTTGTATTGACAAGATGAAGAACTGATCAAATTTTTATAAAGGCAGGTCTAGCCTTTCGGAGATCTAATGAAAAAAGTAAAAAAAAAATGCCATTTGGCGGTCAAAAATGATCATTAGACATATGCACATCAAATTATCAGATATTTTATAGAGATTTTAACAATAAGTATAAATTTTGTTTGCATTCCTATTGGTTCCGTACCAATATTTATTCGTTAGACGGCGACGCGGCGCTTACGCGCTTTGACATTCCGTCTCTATGCAGTTAAAGCAGTACGATTGCTTTGAAAAAAAGTTCAGAATTTCCAAAATATGTCAAAATAAAGACAACTTTTTTTTCAAAAGAAATTTTTTTTTTCAAAAAAAAGTAATTTTTTGTCAAATTCCTAGTTTCTCAAAAATTTAATTGCTTCGAAGTAAAATTTTTTCAAAAATATTAATCGTTCTAGCAATTTGCCTTAAGGCACGATGCCCATTGCCTTAAGACAGAATTCCACTTACAGCTAGTTTAAATTTCAATAATTTACTCAACGTTAATAATTTATTCAAAGTTAATAATTTAAATCGATCCATTATATTTTCAGGTTCTGCACAGTGTTGTCGACGATACGCGATCGTCATGCTGATGTTGTGCAGACCATGGCTCAGGGAGTTCTTGAACTGAAAGACAGGACGGACGCTATCGATCCACCAGTGGAATTATCGATCCAGTACTTCTTGGATCGACTCTACATGTCCAGAATATCCATAAGAATGCTCATAAATCAACACAGTACGTACTTAATATTCAAATGTGTAATTAGGTGTAAGTGGTATTTTATCGACAAGTTTTTTTTGCATAGATTTATTGCCGATCAAAATAATATAATTTTTTAAGACAACATGCTGGGTGTAAATGCATTTAAAGAGATTATCTCCTATGAGATATTTATTTTTTTTATTTTTTGACATTTCATTTAAGATCGTCTGGCCATTATTTTCAATCTTCTTGTAGGAGATTCCTCGCTGTCGACAAGTTGTATGAACTTCCCGATACGTGTAAATAATTGTCTGAACTAGTGATGTATGGCATAGCGCCTTAAGGAAAATTGCTGGTACTTTCTGTACCAAATATTATTTTTTTTAAAGTTATTCAAAAAAATTTTAAAACTTTGAAAAAGTTCTATTTGAAAAAAATGATTTTTTGTAAACAAAATGTAAACAAAATGTATACTTATTATTAAAATATCTATAAAATGTCTGATAATTGATGTGCATGCATATGTTTGATGATCATTTTCGACGACTAAATTTTTTTACTCGATCTCCGAAACTGCTTGCTTTCCCAAAAATTTAATCAAATCTTTATTTTGTCAATAAAAGTAACATGTTTTTTGAATTATTCAAATGGGACGCTTCGTTCTGTTAAAAACTGAATTACCATTTTTGGCACCCTTTGCCTCGTATCTTTGAATCGGCAGGACCTTTTCCAAAAATTTCGCACACACATACATCCATTTTTTTTAAGTGTGCCAAAATGTTTAGAAACCTCTGAAACATAAAGATATATAAAAAAAATTATTTTCGATTTTTTTGCGATTACTATGACTTATCCTAAAGGGAATGGGAATATCCTAAAAGTGTAGCTATTATTCCGAACTTTATTGAATTTTCACAACTAAAGCACTTCTCGTAGGCCTCTAATATTTCAGGATGTTTGTTAATTTTGTTAGATCATGAATACCGCATCGCTATGTTCCTTAAAAGTAGCAAATAACTTTTTGTACGAAGAAACGGCTTAAAAATTTTGGATCCAAGATGATATGCTTCGAATGGCTTTTAACTTTTCTGAATCGGTTCAGAATTTTTTTGCAAAAACGTGAACGAAAGATTTTACACTTTTCTGGTTCGTTCTATCAGATCGCAAAACTATCACCGCGAGTTCTTTTGAAGTTTCATCGAATGCCGTTTTTAAGAAAACATCGACGATTGGTCTAAACTTGGTTTACAACACAAAAACTCTGCTCATTTTTCCAAACCTTTTTTTTCAAATTCAGTTATATTTTAATATTTTTCTCAAGACCATGAAATCAATAGTCATAAAAAGTTTTATTAAAACCGTATAAAAATATTTCAACAATTAATTACGAAGAACGGACCGGTCAACCTTAATCAAAAACTAATTAGCACGATTTCCGACCAATATCTTTCGAACAGTTTTTGAATTTTTAAAATCGTTTCAGGATTTTTCAGGAGACTAGATAAGGACTAAGATTGAAAAATCAGTTAACACCGGTTGAAATCCGGATTTTTTAGTGTAAATAAACATCTTCGGGGAGTTAGAAATTAGATTAGCTAATTTGAGTTTGGTTGTGTGAATGTTTTAGTTTTGTGGTTTTTGAAAATGGTGCAATGACGTTAATACAGCACTTATTTTTGGGTGTGGTTATATGTCTAGGAGCTGCTTCAAATTTTATGTGAATTTAATAGAAAATTCAATGTTAAAAAACAGAAACATATATTTTAAACCAGGTGCAAGGTGCAAGTGGCATTTTGCCTTAAGGCAAGTTGCATAAACGTTTAAATAATCTACCTGATAAATAAGATTTTAGAAATCGGTTCAGCTGTTTTTAGGAAATCATAGTACCGACTCAACAATATAGTAACGTAAATATATCTAATTATTTTTTTTTTAATTTTTTATTTGGTCTTGCTTACTCTGAGCATTTAGCCACCTACAACATTTTTTATTTTTAGTTACAATTCTAATTTTTATATCATTTTCAATCTATTTTATGTATCCTATTCTATATTCTTCTTAATTTTTTTTTCTTATTATTTTCTTCAATTCTTGTTCTTTTTCAAATTTCTAATTCTATTTAACTTTCAGCTTCATACCATTTTTTTCTTCATTCTTCTTTCAAGTTGCAATATTCCTCTTCTTACTCCCAGATCAATTCAACTGTTCGAATTCTGTTATACCTATTTTTCTTAATTTTTATTCAAATTCTATTTAACAAATACAATTTTTATTTTATTTCAAATTAACTACACATATTATTTTTTCATAAATTCTATGTCATTGACAGGATTTGATCCGAAGATCCCTGTCGTGTGAATCGAACACGCTACCAAAGAGCTATGCTCGCCACATCTAATTATTTCTTCTTATGAATAAATAAATAAAAAAAAATATTAACTTCCCGTAAGGTAAGTTATAGTAATCGCAAAAAATCGAAAATGAAAATTTTTATATATTTTTACGTTTCAGAGGTTTCTGAATATTTTGGCATACCTTAGAAAAAAAAATAGTATGTGTTTTTTTGTATAGCGAAGGAAATGCCTTTATGCATCCCGGACTGGTGTTTTGTCTGGGTATGTCGGACTCAAACCGCCCTGGTATAATACCGACTAAAACCTCCGCTTTGTCTTTGCCTCTGGTCCCCACGGAAACCGCCGTTAGGCATTACTTCGTGGGGGGAGGATCTAGAATGTTATAATTTTTAACTTGCTATAATGAATGTTATAACTCCTAAACTTATACTCAACTTTTAAATGGGCGAAGTCCCATTCGCCCTTTCTCTTTCCATAGAACGCAGATCAATTAGCACCTCTCTCGCAAATCTGTCTATGGATGTATGTGTGTGTGTGCGGATACAAATTTTCGTCGACAATTTCGGGAACACGGATCAACCAATTTGAATAATTCAAAAAACATTCGATTGCTGTTGATAAGGAGACGTGCTGATTAGCTTTTGACATAAGTAGGTCTAGCCGTTTCGTTTGGGACAAAAAGTGCCACAAATGGTAACTCAGTTTTTATGAGAACGCAGCGTCCGATTTCAATAACTTAAAAAACATTTTACTTTTATTGACAGGATGAAGAATTGATAAAGTTTTCAAAGAGGCAGGTCTAGCGGTTTCTGAGATCTAGTGAAAAAAGTAAAAAAAATGCCATTTGGCGGTCAAAAATGATCATTAGACATACGCACATCAAATTATCAGATATTTTATAGAGATTTTAACAATAAGTATAAATTTTGATTACATTCCTATAGGTTCCGTACCAATGTTTATCCATTAGACGGCGACGCGGCGCTTACGCGCTTCGATATTTTGTCTCTATTTTTGGGCCATATAATAGTTCATCAGTAATTGTGCAAGTTTTCAAAATTTCCATTTGCTGTTGCCTACGAAGCATTCTGGCCTCCCGAGTGTTCTCGTTGGCGCGCTGATCTGCCAATTTCACACGTGCAGCATCCAATTTTTCAGCATACCAATGGGATTTATACCCACAATTAGGTCCTAGGGTATCCATAATCAATAATAATGATTATGTATACGCAATCAGCAATTTTTACGATAGTAAAACTAGTTATCACGGTTTTTAGGCATATTTTTTACACTAGTTGGTTGAAGCTTTTAATTTTTTCTGATTATGGATTCAATCTTGAACTACACATCTTGAAAGTAAATTATCATTGCTGAGATCATCGTGAATCGGTTTAAAAGCTTTTAAAACATCAGGAGGTAAGGGAGAATATTCTTGAGTATAAGTATCGAGCTCTCAACTTGCGTCAACGCGTTGGTAAGAGTCTAAAAACTCAAAAAGTAATCATCGGATCAACTTGAAATTTTCAGAGAACATTTTCAAGATATTACATTTAATGAAAATGCAAAAAAATAAAAATCGATGTTTCAAAAATTCCAAGTACCCCTAACCCCTTAAAGCAGTATGATTGCTTTGAAAAAAGTTCAGAATTTCCAAAATATTTCAAAATAAAGAAAACATTTTTTTTCAAAAAGTCTTTTTTTAAAAAAAAGTAATTTTTTGTCAAAAATTTATAGTTTTTCAAAAATCTATTTTTTTCAAAAGTAAATTTCTTTCAAAAATGTTAATCTTTTTTTAAGTTCCAGCAATTTGCCTTAAGGCACGATGCCATGCGCGCCACTAGTTTATTACATCTAATCTAATTATTTATATTATAACATTCGAATCGAATGTTAAAAATAAAGAACTATTAAGGGTTTCATCTTTCTGTTCTTCATATAAATGAATGCCAGCAGTTGAATTTTCATTGAACCCTCGTTTTTTTTCGCTTCCAGCACTGCTCTTCGGTGGTGGCCGCCGCGAGGGCCGGCACATAGGATGCATCGACCCGGTGTGCGACCCGGCGTCCGTGGTGCGAGATGCGTACGAGAACGCGCGATTCCTCTGCGATCAGTACTATCTGGCGGCACCAGATTTGAAATTAGTTGTGCACAATGGTTGGTCCATCATAGCTATCATTCACCCGATCATCTACCCATCTGATGTATAGAGACGAATGAAGGTAAGGCGAACAGATCGCGACACGATTGCTGATACGAGATAACTCGAGGATTCAAACAAAGAAAGATTCACTCTAGAACGGAATTATGTTTTGTTATAACATTTTTCTCCGATTAGTTTGCCAGGGTAATGTTTTGAATTTTTTGAGCGTTTTATGATATACGGGGAGCTAGGGGCTAGCTGTAACAGGGGTAACTAGTTACAGGCGTCTTTCAATAGGATCTTAAACTATTCGCTCTGCATAATATTGTTATAGCTACTAGGGAATGCAATACCGGTATACCGGTATACCGAATTATCGGTAAACCGCCCGATTTTTTGGCGGTATTTTTACCGATATTTACCCCAAAAATACCGTTATTTTCGGTATTTTTACATAAGCGCTATTTGATACATAATACACGAAAGTTTAAATTTCTCGGAACAAATTTATCTTTAAATTCCATAATCGCATAAACAGCTATATCTTCAAGTGATTCTATAGGATAAACAAATGTCAAATATTATCTCAACTCGTCATTAAACTGAATATTTATTGCTTTACTAAGGGCTTCATATCGTGTTACAATAAATAGAATTGGACTGATAGATAATGATGTTTTATTTATCTTATGTAAAAATGTAATGGTTTTTTAAGTGATATTTGCGCCAAAATATTTTATATCATACAGATTACCCCTGCGTAATCTTTATTTTTTTCTAACTTTATGCATAATAATTATGTTAATTACTAAATATTTTTGCTTCTTATTACAATTATAAAATATTATTTTTCGAAAACGTTTTGAAGTTTGAAAATACTATAGAAGCATCACATTGTTTTAAATAACAATACTCAACAATTATAGTAACTTATTATTTATCTTGACAAAGTATCTTCTATATTAGTGTAGAATTCTTTTTAAATCTTGGAGATTATGCTAATTTAACACATCGGATACAGACAATACAGTTTATTATAATAATGTAATATGATCTTTTATGAGTTTTTGGTCTTTCTTACTCATAAGTTTGTTTTTGGTGAAAAGTACTCAATATACTCGATAGTGATAATGAATTAATTAAATTGTATATAATTTTGTTAAATTATTATTTAAAAAAATTAACCTATTGTTTTATTTTATTGTTTTTATTGTTTAGTTGAATATAGTTGTAGTTGTATATACATTTTTTTATATTTGTACCAGTAACTTTCAATTTTGTTTACGTTTGTATTTGATAATAAAAATACCGGTAGTTTACCGGTATCCCGGTTTTAAAATGAAAAATTACCGAAATACCGGTATTGAAATTTTCCATCCTTATTGCATTCCCTAATAGCTACTATCCCGCAGGCCAACGCAACAAACAGAACTGTGCAGGTCTGTCATTTTTGGCATGTCATTTATAATTCATAAACTACCGGCTGCGTTATTATTATCGACTAATTTTAAATTTTATATATCTTAGGGGGGCGTTCATTAATTACGTCATCGATTTTTTAAGGATTTCTGGACCCTTCCTCGTAGATATTCAAAATTAATTTGTTTTATTTTTTTTATTATATTCTTATTTAAACTTTTGAATTCAATTAATATCTATACATAACATATATAGAGTTATCGTGTCACGTTTTTCGGGGCCGTTCAAGTATTACGTAAGCACTATAGGGGCGGGGGGTTATGGATTTGCTTATTTGGATTGACATAGGGAGTCCGGATGATGATTACGTCATAGGTAGTATTTTTATTTTTTTAACCGAATGGCAACCTTACATTGTCTTTGCCAGTACCAAAAGTTAAAATAAGTTTGTTATTTCGTATGATTATAATAATTTTGTTACTCTATGTTGAATACCATATGAGTAAAATCTCTACATCCTAAACCTACTTTCTTATTTTTAAAATTTAATTATAACCTAATAATTACAATATTTAAAAAACAATACATTAATTGCAAAATGTTTACGTAAGCATGGGGTAGGAGGTAAGAGCTTTGCTTACTTTGCTGACAGGGAGGATGGGGGGGGGGGTAAATAATTGCAATAAATCTGCTTACGTAGTACTTGAACGATCCCTTCGTCGCAATACTCCTTCGAAACGGTTTGACTGATTTATATCAAATTTTATAATTACTTACAGTATGGCTGAGAATCGGCCAAAATTTATTTTCCTATCCCTAAGTGGTAAGGGTTCCCTTTTTTTATTTTTTGAACCAATATCTTTTATTTTACTTTTTCATACGAGCATAAAATTCACTTTCCTGCCACAAACCCTTATTATAGTCATTTTAGTAATCGAATAATTTTTCATCCCACTTTCATCGTTTCACTGAATTTTGAGTAAGATTTTCATAGCTTGTCGCTATTAAATTTCTTTAAAAAAAAAAAACTTTTATAATAAGGGTTGTCCATCCATACATTTTTTTAATTGGGATCAAATCTTTGTTTTAATTTTTATAATGAGTAATTCAAAAAAACACTAAATTTTTCCATGATCCTATTTTGTATTGGTCATTTAGTAATTCAATAATTTTTCATCGTATATCCTCTATTTTGTGAACGTTTTTCATAGGATGTTGATTCAGATTTTCTTCAAAGAACTAGTTTTTTAAAAAACAATAAATTGATCAAGGGTTGCCAACACCTAATACTTACTTTTAATTTTTTGAACCAATTCATTTACTTATCTTTTTATAATGCTATTTTATGTATTGAAAATTCGAACATTCCGCGATTTTCATCTTCCTACCACAATCTCCTATTTTGCAAAAATAATTTCAGTAACTTAATCTTTATTCTTCTTGATAACTAGTTAATTGTGAATATTTCTCAGTTGATTTCTATTAAAATGTTTGTGAGACTGTCAATGCTGAAATGTTTCTATATTTTTCTATTTTTTTCATTTGCATTAGTAATTTATATATTTTTAATATGAACTCAACACAACTCATTAAAAATAATTGAGATTTTTTTATCAGATAAATTATTCAAAATATAAATCTTCAATTCAATAAAATATAATTTATGTGTTAAATTTATTGGTCCTCATATCATTCAATACAATGATGTGATTTGTACTAGCTCTAAACGCGAAAGCCGGTTTCCATATTATACCGCGTTATAGGAAGATTGACTGTATACTAATTTATCATTTATTTCACAGATTTAATGGGAAATAGTTAATTAATGCGAAAGTGACCCCTTTTCTTGAAAATCATTTTTACTATAAGTATATGAATTATTTTTTAGCTGAAGGTAAAATAATTTTATTCATTGATGTTTCATAATTTTTGTAATAAATATCTTATATAATTTTTTGAAATTTATTATTTATTTATTATGAAAAAGCATAAATTTATTTCTTTCAACATTCCGTTTTAGAGTGGATCTTAAGTTTCAAGTGTATCATATTTAGAATTGGTTTAATACTTAAGTGTAGTTAAAATTGCTAAAAAAATACCACATTGATTTTCATGTTTTTTAGACATTGGCATAGAAACACTAAGTTTTAACATTTGTTTAATTGGTAATAATAGTCAAAATATACAAGTATAATTATAAGACGTATTGCAATCAGAACTACAACTGGTTTAGAATATGTTTTTTACTCTATTTTGTTTTTTGACTCACCTTATTCTCTATACATTGGATGCGTAAAAATAATTAATCGGGATAAATTATTGGCATGGCTTGAATTTCTAATAATAAAAATTTTCAATAATCTATCTGTCTATTAACATATTTTAGTGGAATCTTATATCATTCATATGTTCATGTTATTGGACTGCATATTGCGTATATAAATTTAAAAGAACATTCCAGATTTAGTTTTTATTTTGTTTTAGTTCAATATTAATTGAACATTGAACGACAAAAATGGCACTTTTATTTAATTTTTTTTAAATCTACTTAGAATTGCACGCTGTTTTCAATATACCTTCCATTATACCGTAACAGCTCTAGTTTTGAGTTTTAAGGAACTACCCCAATTAGTCATTTCGGCTATGATTATCGCAGCTTAACGAAAAACTAAGAGTTTTATCTGCTGTTTTCAGTAAGGCTTCGATCTTTAGACGTTGTGTGCATAATCCAGATAGTTTTTGTAACATCTTTGGTTAATATTTTTTCGACAAATACAAAAACCTATGTCGGACTGCATAAAGACATCGTATTTTAACCACTTTATCTGAATGCGCAATAAAGATGAAACCTGCGTTCTTCATACTATGTGAAAAAATTGCGTAGTGTGTTTAAGTTATTATCCAGAAGAAAAAAGAAATGTTATAATTTTAATGCCCTCGTCATTTAGAAAAAAACTTCAGAATCACCATGACGATTGTTTCTTCTGTATGGTAAATATCAATTAAATAAATTCAGGCAATAGAAGCAAATAGTCATAAACCACAACCCTTATGGTATTGATGTCTACTTACGATCAACTACAAGAACCCTATCCATGCTAATGATGAACACCTAGAACATCAACATCTCGTGCCTACCAAGTGATGGATGTAGAAACCAATATTTAAAGAGGCGACAGGAAGGATTAAAAACAGATAAATTTGATGTAATTGGTTTGAATTCATCACCCGCACTCTTATTCAGAACGGTTTTTGATAAATCTTGGAAATTTTAGCGAGAACAGGGCGAGAGAATCCACCAAGACATCAGGACTTTGGAGGAGCGATATCAAGGAAGGTGGACATCTACATGATGGTTGACAATTGTTGGAGCTTATGACAAAATCAGTCAGGCCTTGTCCATGATTGAAATCATATAAAAAGACTTTTGAATGCACAAATGAAATATGTTGTATTTTTATTGTAATTTGAGGTAAAATTAGCATATTGGCATATCTCAAAAACTAGAGCTGTTAGAAAATTTATGTTACTGTTGTGGAATCAGCGTCCTCGAATTACTTAACAACCATTATATCATTTCAGGAAAAAAATTAGTGTCGCGCAGTGTTATTATAATTATTATAATACACCTTCATCTAAAGTATAAACAATAACTTCAAACTATATAGGAGAGTGAAAACCTTATATTACTACTGAGGATATTTTTGGAAGCTATCAATTTTTTATTCTGTATTTTATTTGTCAGAATTAACTTCAAATTGCAATTAACCCTTTCGTTACGAAAGTGACGTAGGAGTGACGCTGCTGTACGTGCCAGTAA